>NC_031495.1:37634861-37639391 GCF_000237925.1 Schistosoma mansoni
ATTTTCAGAAGTGTTTTTGTGTAGATTTATTTTTTACATAGTTTAAGGCTTAAGTCAATTGGAGACTCAGGTTTTAAACTATGAAAATACTAAATCTCCATAAAACCCCTTCTGATAATTAATATAATCATATGCTCACTAGTGACTGACTTCGAGAGGTACATCCAGAAATTCTAGTGAGAAGCAGTGACCAGTGCAGTTCAAGCCACATTTGTCGTGAGATATCAACTCACTGATGACAATTGGTGGACGGTTGCTCATCTTCGTGCATCAGTTGAAGTTAGACATGAATACCGTTGGATGCTGGCAGGCTCAGTGGTCTAGAGATTAAGGGCTCTGGTTCAAGACTGGTAGGTCGTGGGTTCGAATCTCGCTCGCGAGGCGGGATCGTGGGTGTGCACTGCTGAGGAGTCCCATAATAGGACGAAATGGCCGTCCAATGCTTCCAGGTTTTCCATGGTGTTCTAGCTTCAATTGACTCGCGCCTTCATTTATTGTTTTCTAAAAAGATAATATACATGTTTTGTACTTCTTTTTCTCTCTTCCCACCCTCCTCTGTCTCTCTCTTCTACAGATACTCCAATTAACTAATCATAATGGTCAAACAGCATTAGACATTGTAGAGAATACATTAATACAATACAAATTAAATACTACTAATACTAATAATAATAATAATCCAATCTTATTAGATACTTATAAAACTTGTCAACATATTCTTAAATTATCTGATTTCATTGCATCTAATATATCATCATGTAAAACTAATTGTTTAATTACTGATTCTATTAGTTCATTATTTTCTAATATCAATGGATCTATTGATAAATTATCAACATATCGTAATCATTTAATAGAATTATTAAATCAATTAAATTCAATAAATTGGTGTCAATTAAATACTTCTTCAACATCCTCGTCATCATCGACGTCGACGACGACGACATCCACAACAACAACAACAGTTCAGTCAATAAATAATGAAAAAATAACAATGACTACAAATTCATTAGTTACGGCGAGTACACCAAATATTACAAATGTACCTATTACAAATAAATTAGAAATATCCCATAATAATAATAATTATCAATTAGGAACATTTTCATTATCTCCTATAATGAAATGTGTTAATCAATTGGTGAGTAATTGATTATATTTATTTATTTATTTACTTGCCCCCAAATGCCCTGGTACGGCCGAGAGTGGGGAGAGTCCGCTCTCCCTCTTGTAATGCCCTCATATGGCCACGCCTATATAGCCTCTGCCAGGGAAGTCCTACTCACTGACTTCTCGCACCACGAATGTTGTTTATACGGAATTGAGAGGACGAAAAGCGAATGCCTGGCGCTTTAACCGGGTTAGTGGACACGGAAAGTTCACCTACGGGGTGTTGGAAAACCCTGATTCCAAACCAATGGTGCACATGGGCTCCAGTATCCTGATGGAACAAATGGCATATGAATCAAACGTTGGTCACCGGCTATTATGGGACTGAATCTCCTCACGATGCTCAACTGCCTTGTGGATTAGATCTTTAGATCAAAGGCCTCGAGTGTAGCCCCCTAAGAAAACCACCCGTTTCGGTCTGGGCATCCGGGCAGTATCACAGCCCTCGCACAACTAAATGGAATGACGCTTTCTACTGACAATACTAGTGTGGGGCATATATATCTGGTGCCCCCTTCAACCAATATTTATGTGTTTAAATAAATTTTTTGACTGTCTAAATACAAATGGCTGAAAATTACTCATGACTGCCTTTACGTTCATCATCATAACACTATTCATTGAATATTTGAAATGAAGTCTAAATTTAAAAAAAATAATTAGATATATAAATTTATGAAGTATTACTCAACAAGTAGGGAGACTCCGCTCTCCCTCTCGAAATGTTCTCATTTGACTACCATATATAGCATCTGCAGGGAAATCCTAACCACTCTCTTGTCGAGGCAGAGGTGTTGTCTACGAATCAATAGAACAAATAGTGAATGTCCGGTGGATATTTAAACCAGGTTGGTGAGTACAGAGCACTCACCTAAAGGAGTCAAAAAAAACCTGATTCCAAACCATTAGTGCATATAGTTTTCAGGATCTTGAGAGAACAAATATCGTATGAACCTATTGTTGGTCATTTACCACTACTGGATCGCGTCTCCTATCATTTTGTTCTACTATCTTGCTCGTGGATTAAACTTCTAAATCAAAGGCCTGATTAGGGGCCTTCTAAAAAAACTACCTACTTCAAGGTGGGCAGTCGGACAGTATCCCAACTACCATCATATGGCATATACATACATATTGTTTAAACAAATAAATTTTATTATTTATTTAAACACATAAATATTGGTTGAAGGGGGCACCAGATATATATGCCCCACACTAGTATTGTCAGTAGAAAGCGTCATTCCATTTAGTTGTGCGAGGGCTGTGATACTGCCCGGATGCCCAGACCGAAACGGGTGGTTTTCTTAGGAGGCCACACTCGGAGCCTTTGACCTATATGTCTAACCCACAAGGCAGTGGAGCATCGTGAAGAGATTCAGTCCCATAATAGCCGGTGACCAACGTTTGATTCATATGCCATCTGTTCCATCAGGATACTGGAGCCCATGTGCACCATTGGTTTGAAATCAGAGTTTTCTTACTTCCCTAGGCGGACTCGCTGTGTCCACCAACCCGGTCAAAGCTCCGGACATTCGCTTTTCGTCCTCTCAATTCCGTATAAACAACACCCGTGAAGTCAGTGAGTAGGACTTCCCTGGCAGAGGCCATTTATGCGTGGCCATGTGAGAGCATTTCGAGAGGGAGTGTGGCCCCTTCCCACTCTCGGCCGTACCAGGGTATTTGGGGGCTTGGATAGTTTATAGGGAAGAAAATAATAATAACAATACAATTTCTAAACATATTCCACACAATTAATTAATCTGTTAAAATCTTATGCAGTTTAGTCCGTCAGTATGTTAAAAAAATAACAAGATATAAACTCTTCCTTAAAGATTGATTTGTCTGCTAATTAAACGCTCAATCCGATTTCCTGGCTGCTTCTAATAACCTCACTAAATCCATATGACAACTTGAACACAAGAGAAAATCTGACGCTTTACTTCAAGGTTAAGTACGTACAGAAAATCGTGCGTATTTATACTATTTAACACAACCTTGATCGTCTAGAAAGTTCTTGAAGCATACTAGATATAACATTCAGAATATAGTGATCCAATCAAAAACAGTTTTCCTGTACCTTTCGTGAGTGTCTATTGTCAGTATGAAGTTTTAGAGATTGTAATTTCACTTACATTTTAGATCGGTTTTTGATTTAGCTGGAGTTCAATTGTCTTGACATCCTCATACTGGCAATTATCATGTGCTCACTAGTGATTTGCTTTGAAAGGAAATTTTCAGAGCTCTAGTGAGCAGTTGATTGAAAATCATGTCGGATATGACCAAGGTACCCACCAAAGACAATGCAAGATGATCGCGCAATATCATAAACTGATTGAAGTTAAACTTGTACACCATTGGGTCCTGCGTCATTGCACGCAATACCGAATTTCTTGTGTTCGATCGTTGGTTGCACAGTCGTGGATGCACATTGTTGGGTAGTCCCATACTAAGACAGAACAATTGCCCTGTGATTTCAGGCTCTTAATAGTTATCTAATTTAAATTGGTTCGTGATGTCAATACACTTCTTATTGTGTTTTCCTTTGTATTTGGCAAGTCTTTTTGATAACATCTCCATCTACCTTCCCCTTTTTTTTTTGTTTATCCATTTTGGAATTGGGAAAAAAATTAATTAACCACAACTGTAGATTTCTACTCGTAACCCATGTGAATCGTATACACCGAAACAAAATTCCACTGAAAAACAAATAACTCTTCCGATCTACATATTTACTAGAGGTAATAATGCCACACCACCTGTATCAAATAAACCTACACGATGTAAGTGTTTTTCTTTCTACTATGCTATATAAAATTTACATAATACTTGTTCATATTTTACGCATTTTATTCACTGAGATACACAATACAAACATCTTTAACCACTGATCATGTTTAGCATACCTATTCCACCCCAACCGAACAATGTCTATATCTATGAATATGGCTCAGATCAACTTTTTGGGGATTTTATTGAAATAACCTGATGCAATTACTATGTCTGAGAGTCCAGCTTTTTATGAAAGAATCGTTAGTATTGATGAAAATAGAATTAAAGCTATAAAGAGGGAAAGTTGATGTTAGAGATAGTGTTAGGGATGTTAAATCCCCAGAACTCACTTGGTAAATGGCCTAATTTTGTAATTTTATTTTGAAAATTTGAATTTCTTTGTTTTTGCGCCAAAAACTCTCTTTTCACCTTTGAATCGTATTTCCCATTTTTAAAATATCTTAAACGTTATTGGTCCGTTGTATCTTTTAGTGTGCTATTTTGTAATGCTGCCCAAGGACAATTTATTGCTGTATATATATATATATATGTTTGATTTTTTTCCCCTTACGATTGCTGTGCTTCTAGCTG
>NC_031495.1:37639591-37660161 GCF_000237925.1 Schistosoma mansoni
AATTCAAATTTTCAAAATAAAATTACAAAAATAAGTCATTTATCAAGTTCTGGGGATTTAACATCCCTAACGCACGAAGTGATGAGATTAATACAATGAATAGCAAAAGACATTGGAATAATCTAGTAGCAGTGATAACGACAAAGACTAAATATTGAGAACATATCATGAAATGGTACATGTGAAGGAATACGGGAACTCAACGTCTAGAGTAAAATGAAGAGTGATGAATGCATATGTGCCATTGTGACCGATTCTTTGCTGTCAACCAACGTCTTCAATCACTGTTTGTGGTTATCATGCATAACTCATGATCTGTCTAAATTATCAATCTTACACATTGTGATCATCACCACGTTTAAAAACTTAATGTTAGTTGAAGTCCAGTGCTTTCAGTTTGTTTGTAATAAGTTAGGCTAATCCAATCGAGTAGTCTGTGCTTTCTATCCGTCCAAGTTTCGCTCAATTTTCCGAGGGATATATGTCTATATTTATGAGAGGAGTTGTATACATATTTTGATTCGGATTTACTAGCAAAGCTTCCTGTTCATTATATATCTTCTCGTTCTCGTAGCAGGTTAGAATCTCATACAGGAAGCATACATCCAAGTAGTAACAGAATCAGACGACCATCCAACCCAATAGTTTGCATTAAATCTTAAATTAATATCTCCTCTTCACTGTCATGTAAACTTATTGACGTCAATACTATTATTATCATTTCATCTTTTCTATTATCTAGCTTACAGTCAACATTCACCTTCAATTCATTATGGTAGTGCACTGGCTACATTACCACGTAAAAAAGGTCCTGCACCTCGTCCACCATCTGTAGATGATCAAATGAATGTTCGGGGTGGAATGCCAAGTAATAGTACTGGTGTAAGTAATTAATAGTTTTTGTTTTGTTCAGTTAATAATTGATTATATGCTCACTGCTTCCAACTTCATTTTTGATAAAAATTCATCATAAACTGGTGTAAATAACGCTTTGTTTGATAAATTCCCCTCATTGTTTTACATTAGGTTACCATGTTCATAAAAGAAATGATATTCCAGGGTTTTGAATCTGAGGTGGGTTATACTATATATATGTATATGTGTGTATATTCACTTCATTCAACACAATGACTATAGACCAATACACTTGCTACTGGTTTCCGAATCTGAAAATACTTGCAATTTTCAGTCTTCCTTTCATTTCTCGACCTTATATATACACTGTTGATTCAATGCACCACTAACTAAGTTTTTGATTCATTTTTCGCTGTTTTACTCTCAATTCGAGTTATTATCACTATTTTGTTGTTATTTAGCTCGAATATTTATCGTGCACTTTGTTTTTTTATGATGTTCATAGTTTTGGAGTACCTTCAATCGGTTGGACAATAGTCGTACATCATGTTGTAAGTTGCATTCATAGTATATATGTATTTAATAATATGTTTAAGATATTGCGCGACCATCTTCCATTATCTTCGGTGAGTAACTGCCTCATACCTGCTACGGTTGAACTCCATTAGTCACGACTCAGTGGTCTAGAGATTAAGCGTTCGTGTGCGAGACTGAAGGTCCTGAGTTCTAGTCCCGTGTGTGGGATCTTGGATACGCACCGCTGAGGAACCCCACACTAGGACAAAACGGCTTCCCAGTACTGCCAGGTTTTCAGTGGTGGTCCAACATTGATCGGTTCAAGATCTCAATTAATACTCAACAATCTCTACAACCCTGTACTGATAATAATATGTTTGTTGTATGAAGACGTAATTTCATCGTGTACACTACGGGTTCATTTTTGTCAGATGAACATTGAAAATTAGGAAAGCAACTGAATAATTGTTTCGTCTCTGGTGTTTACCGGAGACAATGAATGATGGTCACGCAATATCATGGATTGATTGAAGTTTGACATTAACTTGGTTGAATGCTGACTCAGAAAAATAGTAATTTTTTCGTAATTCATGCTCTGTTTTCAGTCAATTAACAAAGCTAAAACATCTAGGCATGATTTTGGGGCTTAGTATTCAAACGTATTAATTTTTGTGCCTATTTTACAATAGTATTCTAACAGATTCTTCTCCATAGTATACTTATTGTTTTGCATCTTCCCTCCTCAACATTTTCTCCTTAGTGATTTGTTTTCGACAGCGGTATGTTAGTATTGATTTTATCAATCTCTTTATTTTAGCTAATCTTTATTTTTTATTTAATTTATTTAAATACATAAGCATTGATACAAGGAGGCACAACATATGTGAGGGCTGTGGTACCGCTCGGGTACCCAAACCTAAGCAGGTGGTTTCTCAGGGGGGGGCACTTCCCCAACCTTTCACCTGAAGGTCTAATCCACAAGGCAGTGGAGCAACGTTAGGAGATGCAGTCTCATGGTAACCTGTGACCAATAATTGGTTTATGCGCCACTTGTTCCTTTAGGATCCTGGAGCCTATGTGTTCTATTGGTTGGAAATCAGGCTTTTCCTACTCCCCTAGGTGAATTCTCTATACCTACCAACCCGATTAAAGCTCCAGACATTCGCTTTTCGTCCTCAATTTCGTGAACAACACCCCTGTCGCGAGAAGGCAGTTGCGAAGTCTCCTCACTTTCCGCTGTACCAGGACATTTGGGGGCTCAGTTAATCTTACCTGTCCATCTGTCTATTTGTTCTCATACGTATTTTGCGATAACTGTTGTTAAAAAGTAACCAAAGTCATCTACAAACAATTTACGATCAATAATATACATATTTAATTATTTATTTATAATTCACAAATAATAATTTTAAATTGTTCTCTGCACTATTTTTGTGATTGGTTGCATAAAATCACCCATAATTTTTTAGACTCATCATGTCAATAATATATGCAAGTGTGTGTGTGTGTGTGTGTGTGTGTGTAACTACACCATTACAAAGTGTGATATGAACAAGGTGTTTTTTTATTTCATTCATTTTATTCAGTTTTACTGACCATTAACTCAAATATTGTTTATGACAGTTTATGGCTGATGGGTGGGAGATTTGAATAGTATTCTTTTATAATTTTATAATTTAGTATTGTTCATCTCTTATCGACTAGTTTCATTACCCAACAACTATTGTGGGTGAAATCGATGACAGAATGTTTCAATCATTAATACATGTTTTTTTATTCATTTCGTTAATAAATTTGAACGTTATTCCAAGTATTTTATATATTTAAGGAAAGAATAATCGGAAGGGGTTTTGTGGAGATTTCAGTATTTTTAATAATTGGTGAACGGTTTCTCAAACTTCGTGGATTGGTTAAAGTTAGACATTAACACCGTTGAATGCCGGCAGGCTCAATGGTCTATGGGTGCTCTGGCTCGAAACTGGTAGGTCCTGGGTTCGAGTCTCGCTCGCGAGGCGGGGTCGTGGATACCTACTGTTGAGGAGTCCCATAATAGGATGAAATGGCCGTCCAGTGTTTCCAGGTTTTCCATGGTGTTCTAGCTTCAATTGTCTCATGATTTCAACTATTAAAAATTAAAGAAAGGATAATCGTCCCTCTTTTTTCTTTGTTCAATAAAAGTGAAATATGTGGTACTTTCGAATATTTTTTTCGTCCATCTTGTGTATCAGTATGATTTTCATTAGGAATCCCATTTTAATCATTTAAAACTATCTATATATAAACAGAGTTAGATGATGACTAGAAGTCGAATCTAAGATATGCGTCGTTTCGTTCTATTTGGGACTGTAGCTAATGAATTGGGAAATAGCTCAGGAATAGTGAATCGTATAATGTTACTCAATAGGTCAAACGGAAGCTTATAATTAAAGGAATATGAATATACATATAATATGATTACTTAATAGTTTTACTATATATATATATATATATATATATATATAATAACAGTCCATTACTTACTTACTTACGCCTGTTACTCCTAATGGAGCATAGGCCGCCGACCAGCATTCTCCAAGCCACTCTGTCCTGCAACTTCCTTTCTAGTTCTATCCAATTTCTGTTCATTCTTCTCATGTCTATCTCCATTTCTCAGCGTGATGTGTTCTTTGGTCTTCCTCTTTTTCTTTGGCCTTCAGGATCCTATGTCAGGGATTGTCTTGTGACGAAGTTGAGTGATTTCCTCAATGTGTGTCCTATCCACTTCCAGCTCTTCCTCCTAATTTCTTCCTCTTATCTTCGATGTATAATCTTTTTTATTTGCACTGCGTGTTGATATTGTGTGACAACTTTGATCGATGCACACATATACCAAGTCCCACGTTGTTTATAACCGACTTGTGTTGTTGACGTTCGTTCAGAGGTTACTTTGTTTATCCTAGTGTCATTTTGAACACTAAAATTTACTATGACTTAATGTTTAAAAATGTTCAACTTTCGATCGTTGGATCATGTATTTAAATCCTTTTTTATTTATCATGTTTTGATCATTCTGCTTGTATTCTTACCTCAACAACACATGTGTAGCTCAATTATAACTCCGTGAAGTATGTATGAATTTTATGTAAAACCTTAAGGCCACCAGCTCTTAATATAAGAATCTAAAATGTTAGTGCCAAAGTGAAAAATTTCTTCCCGTCAAAATAAATCTCATTTATTGATGCATCGTATGTTGTGTTGGATGAGTCCCAAGATATCTTTCGTCAAAGTTTCTAGACTTCCATAGACTCCAAGAAACGTTTTATCCAATCATTGTTGAGTAGAATCTTCACAAAAACATCTAGAAAATGCAGAACCTCGTGCCACGATTTTGATTAGATATTCACGTATATCGCTACTATATTTTGTATGGCTCCAGAGACCCAAGGTCATGTAACTCTATAAATACCCTCGTTTTCCTATACATAAACTAGCCTTGAAGTAAAGCTTTTACTCTCGATTCAGCACTTCTCTCTAGTGTTGCAGTGTAGAAGTTGTTTGGGGATTTCAGAATCAGATATAAAGAAAGTTTAGGCGTATGTATCGGTAGCGAGACGTGTCACCTTGAGAATCTACATATTGACTGCTTTAATTCACAAATAGGTTCTTGGGAGAATACTATGTATTTCTTTTATGTAAAACACCTAATTCCACCTTCTAGATGAATTCGCCTATATTTGTCTATTGATCGTTTTTTTTTCTCTTTATTAAAATCCTTGTTTATTTTACACCGGAAATTCCGTTTAGCCTCGATTGATCATGAGAAATCATTGCCTAAAGATCATATTGACATAATCTTGGATGTCTTGGAGGAGAAGCCAATAATTTCTGAATCCCTCAATACTACTAATCCTATTACAGTTACTAATAAAACTGGTACAATGTCTTCAACAATGAAAAACTCTTGTATTCCTATTACTACTTCCAGTATCAATACATCCCCTGCAATTCCACCTAAGCCAAGTTATTTATCTAATACAATTTATTCAACTTTACCTAATCGAAGTTCACATCTGGTAACTATTGTGTCTTATGTTTATAATTTAATGTCTGTTACGTTAATAATATGTTCTTTTTATAAGTTGTTTCTTATCCAGCATAGTATATCTGTGGATGTGTGTGTTGTAATTCATATGTACGTGATTCAACCAGTTAGTTAATACTAAACTAATGTATGCATTTTCAAAATAGTGATGAATCTGTAGTTAGGCATCTAACTTTTGGTCAATAAAGTCGTAGGTGTTCAGACCTCGTTCTGTCATCTTCGATAGTGACAACTCTGTCAGAACTCATTGCGAGTGTACATGACACTAACCCCTACCATATCTATGGAACCTATGACCTTCAGATCATAAACTGATTGTCTAACCCACAAATCATTGAGTTGACATCTATTGATTTACTTCATTCAACTTTAATCAATCATGCAATTGCGATTAATATATTAGATTACCTAACTGTTCTTCGTGATCCAATAATATTAACCAGTAAGAATAAACATCATTTAAAGGGATAAATTTCAGTGATATAAACAAAATCTTATTTCACATTTCAGTTGTGGCTAGTTAACTAGATATTTCGGAATAAGTGTTACGTTCAGCCCATATAGTAAATTTGTGTTTGACCTCAAGGTATTGGTTGCATACTTGAGGAGTGTTTGGACCAGTGTATGGGAGAGAGAATCTGAAAATAGAAAACTATAACAACTCGGTAATCATATAAAATGTTACATTTAACGGTCAGACAAAAAATAGCTCACATATGGATGTGATAGTGATTGTTATATATAACGAGGTGTTTGTGTGTAAACTATGTCCTATTGCTCTCTCTCTCTCTCTGTCAATGTTCCGAATTATAGCTTCATTTATATACTTGAGATTATGAGTCAATTGAAGCTAGACCACCATGGAAAACCTGGAAGTACTGGACGGCCATTTCGTCCTATAGTGGGACTCCTCAGCAGTGCGTATCCACGATCCCGCCTCGCGAGCGAGATTCGAACCCAGGACCTACCAGTCTCACATCAGAGCACTTAACCGATAGTTTCATTTGTGTTTATTTACTGTTTCCTTTCGTAAGATTTTTTTATTCTTTCTAAGAAGCGAAATATATAAGATGAACTTCAAATTCTATTTCTCCCTTCATAATTCTTCTTTTCTTTTTAGAATAGAAATAGTTCTGTTCAACCTTGTTCAAATTTACCTGTCCTCTATGATTCTTCTTTCACGGAATCATCCCCAGATGCTTCTGTATCAACCAAAGAATTTCAAATATCAACAGTGAATTCACCTAGTCATTTAGTTGATTCCATTAAATTTTCTTTACCACAACATACAAATGGTAAGTCTTTTTATATTCCATTAGGTAGTTTAGTTTTCATTGTTGTCGGAACAAATAGCGTATGAACGTATTGTTGTTGGTCACTAGCTACCGTAAGATAGCATCTCTTAACGTTGCTGCACTGTCTTGTGGATTAAACATTTAGGTCAATATGTCTAGGAGTGGGGATCCATAAGAAAAGCATTTGCTTCGGTTTGGGCACCCGAGCTGTATCCCAACCCACACACAACATTAATGATTTATATGGCGCATATGTTTTTTGGTACCCTTTCTATAAATGTTTATGTGTTCAGATAAATATATGCATAAATATGCGAGAAAAACATCGCCTTTAAAATGATGGAGAAAATTTGGAGCTAAAGTATGAATACTCCGTTCGGCTGAATTCTTTGAGTAAAATAGTTTGATTGTTGTTTTTAGACGAGATCATCAGTGTTTAAGATCGCTTTTTAACATTAAGTATTATCATAGAAGGTTTTGTGGAGATTTTTAAATTTTCACACATGGATACGCCCTGCTATGGAGTCTCTTCCTAGGACGAAGCAGCTATGTAATCTTTCGTAGTTTTCAATGGTGTTCCAACCAAGACTGATGCGTGATGTAATCTGTGAAAACTCAACGAACCCCACGATAGCTCCTGTACTATTATTAGTCATGTACTCACTAGTAACTGGCTTCCCAATGCAATTCCCGTAGTTCTATAGAGAAACCATAACCATTGGAGTTCAATCATATAAGATGTCAAACAGCGATTGATTCATACCCCATTAGTTCCCTCAGGATACTAGATTCCATGTGCACCATTGGTTTGGAATCAGAGTTTTCCGACTCCCCTAGGTGGACTTTCCGTGTCCACCAACCCGGTTAAAGTGCCGGACATTCGCTTTTTGTCCTCTCAATTTCGTAAACAATAGTGATGCCACGAGAATGCAGGGAGTAGGACTTCCCTGGCAGAGGCTATATACGCGTGGCCGTGTGAGAGCTTTTCGAGAGGGAGAGCGAACTCTCCCCACTCTTGGTCGTACCAGGGCATTTGGGGGCAGGTTTATAATCCTCATTTAGCCGTAGTATGAAGGTGGTTGCTCAAAGGTCTTCCATAAATTATAGTCTCGTCCACTTTAACTAATATCAGTATATTAAATCTTCTTTTTCAAAAAAAAACATTCTTGAATCTTTTTAGATAAATATGATACCAGTCATTATTCACCATCATCATTGAAATGCCATAAAAGCTCAAATAATTTATCAATATTAAACTGTAAAGTAGGTGATCTATTAGAAGCTTTATATGATTGTGAAGCTGAAAATTCCGATGAATTGACATTTAATCGTGGAGAAATTATACAATTAATTGATAGACCAGATAATGATTGGTGGGTAAGTTCAATAATAGATGGTTATTTCTTTCTTAATATGTCTTGTATAGTATTTTTGAAGACTAAACAATGGTCAATTGACAATGACAAGCCGTCTCGAGATGGACATCATTTTCACTGTAGACTATCTCTCTTTCTAGTTGTTTCTAAAATATATTGTTTTTCACCATTACTTTGGACTCTAAGGGTCTCCTTGCTGTGGATCTCCCACATCAAGTAAGAGGCAGATAAATGCATGCTCGAACTAGGGTATTATCCGAGTCTAAACATGTGCTTCAGAGTGAGCGACAATCATTAATCGAGCCCCTCCAACGATGGCTAATGCCAGTGTGGTCTGTTTGAGTTCGTCGATGAGTCGATTATAAGGGTTGCTCCGTTAGACGATGTTTTTCCTTATGCTTAAAGCAGGTGTTTGCCAGTAACGGACGGTTCTCCGAACATAGTTGCAACAGATGGTCGCCATTATCTGTTCGCTGAGCCGCAACACCGTAAGATCCTCCTGAGTGCCTTTCCGTTTCGTTCAGCTTACTTACTTGAGCATTAAAATCACCTGCCACTATTACTTATTTATATTTATTGATTTAAACATATAAATATTGGTACAGATACACCAGATACATATGCACCACACAAATCAAATGAGATTTGTGTGAGGGCTGTGATACTACCCAGGTGCCCAAACTGAAGCAGGTGGTTTTCTTAGGGGGCCACACCCGGAGCCTTTGACATGAAGGTCTAGTCCACAAGGCAGTGGAGCATCGTGAGGAGATGCAGTCCCATGGTAGCCGGTGACCAACGATTGTTTCGTACGCCATTTGTTCCCTCAGGATACTGGAGCCCATGTGCACCATTGGTTTGGAATCAGGGTTTTCCAACTTCCCTAGGTGGATCCTCCATATCCACTAACCTGGTTAAAGCTCCGGATATTCGCTTTTCGTCCTCTCAATTTCATAAACAACACCCCAGCTACGAGGGTGATTTTCTCAGCTATTATCTTATTTATTGGAATATTATTCTTATCATTATAAACTGACCAAACCAATACAGGTTTGTATATTTGGATTTGAGTTGCATTGATAATACAAGGCCTAGTAATGTTACCTGATTTTATAAGCCAGCACGAATTATTGATGGAGCAAGGTCTTCTGTCGATAATATTCAAACAGACTGATATCTCACCTACGTTACAATTGACGTAATTTGGCAAAAAGCCAACCAAATTTTCTGAATTTGTGCCAATTTTTTGTCAGACACCAACCCACTAGCACTGATGTGATTTCTAAAGTAAATAAAGTGTTCAACATGATTCGTCCATTCACCCTCCCTTCCATGCAAACACTGTTAAATAAGAGATTTGTCCTTCTATACTCAGTGTCTATCAAAACAGTTGTCAACCACACTCATGTTCACACCCTAAAGCATAAGATTTCATTTTTGTACACATTTTGTCTCCATTTGTTACGGGTGCAAATGTTTTGTAATAAGTAATAATGTTTGTTCAGTAATATTACCACATAAATTGTATTGAAGTTACTATTATTACTAATACCATTATCATTACCATTATTACTGTTTTCAATATTATTGGCTGGGTGTTTTACCTATGAATTGTCATGTGGTCAATTCATAAAGCCGAATGTCTGATTTTGCAGACCCAGTGAAATTATCTCAACCTGTACAAACAAATATATATGTATGCGTGTTTACCAACTTAATGCTTGTCGATGTATCGTTCTTAACATCAACAACATTCAAAACAATGTCATTCATATGTGTATGTACACTTTTTTTGTACTCTAAACCAGCATATTTTGGTCATGTGACCTTAATGCATGTTTTAATAATAACGAAGGGTTGGCGCGTTTATCTTAACACAGTAGTTTATTTTGATTGTGCCACTGACATTATGTCATGTTTAGTGACCTCCACACTTCTTATTGTGTATATTAGTTGTAATTTATTGGTTTAGTTATGAAGGGCACCAATAACATGATTACTGTCTTAATTATAACTTTGTCCGCCTAATTTCCGTAATTTGTTTTCAGCTACTAACAAATTATAAGTAGTATACTGTTGTTTGATAAGTTGGCTTGACGCATTCAGACGACTCATTACTCTACACAGAAGACACACTTGATGCTTTTTGTCGATGTTTCCTATACTTCTTGGGGTTATATTCAAGGAGTGTGTACCTCTCCAACCTTGTTAAACTTTTCAGTTGCATGGCTGTTAATTTGAATGTATGTTTACTGAAGAATCGAACGAACTATCCCGATATAAGTCACTTTCACATTGTCACATTATCCTGTAATATACAGTTCTCCACTATAATCGTGCAACAAGGGTTACCCTAACTAAGGATATATCCAGCTCTTTTCTGTTTTAGATCATTACTGTCTATGAAAGACAGCTTACATACAGTCAAAGGAAACTTACATCACGTTTCGGTTGATATTTGAAGTGATAATTCTCTAAATGTTGCGATCTCAAGATGCTGAGATTTTTGATACCGTCATGTGAATAAATGATCACTTCATAAAATGGAATTTTGAAACGAAAAAAAATAACATTGAATTTGATATATTTTCATCATCTCTACGATCCATCTGTATTATACATGTCAGTGACCCTACATTTTATGAAACCCATCTCACAACGGTACCTAGATCCATTCTCATTGATGTTCATACTTGTGTTCCTGCTGAACCGTAGAATGCTACTCGTAACTGAATGAAATATATCTTCACTGTGTTATTGTTTAATTCGTGTATAGCTTCGACTGTAGGGTTTTCTTTCTTCTGTTTCTTCACAGTGTGGTCATATTTGGAACATTTATAAGTGACCTAATATTCAATTTGTCGAAATGCTTATATATTCGATGGAAAAATTGAGATTTCGATCCGGCATAGACTACCTCAATATACCCATTTTGCTATAAACTCGATCGAATAAATGAATTGTAACTAGCATTAGAATATAGAACATTCATTTTGTTTTTATTTTTTGACTTTCCCTTTTTTCATAGGAAGGTTTCATTCAATCAGACCCCAGTCGACGTGGAATGTTCCCAGTGACTTATGTAAAACGTTTATCTGATAATTGATTTATGCCAGTGCAATTATATACATGTTCATTTCTACCTTCTTATTTTGATCCTCATCAGCATTTTCATCGAATCTGTTCACTTCGTGGAGCTACCATCCGCACCATAATAATAATAATCACAAAATAATTATTCCCATTTGTTGTTTTTTTACATAATTTTCTTTTCTATTTATTGATCCTTGGATAAAACAAAACATTTGCCAATTACGAAATCAATTAATCAATCATTATTGATTTTTGTTTTTCATTCGGATTACATTATTGTTGTTCCAAGAGAGAGAGAGAGAGAGTCAGGGAGAGACGGTGGAACAGAGTAATCACGTTAATATATATATATTTTTTTTCAGTTGACATTCAGATTTTTCTTTTTTTTTGTTGAGTATATATATATTTCACTGCATTGTATTGTATTATATTTTACACCTTTCTTGTTGTCACCATTTATATATATATATATATATATTCACTGTTGTATCCATGTTCAAAGAAGGCGTCGATGATGTGATGGAATGGGTTTTTGAGCCTTTCTGTTAATAATCCTGTCTATATATAGATATATACATTATTACTGCGTGTGTATATGTATGTGTAACGTTGTTTTGGTTACCACGTTTCATACACACACACACACACTTACCCATGTTTAACATTTATGTATTATACTTCTTTATAATCTATTCATCATTTGTTATATATTTTCGCTTACAGTATAAATCTGCTTCGAGTCAGTAGTAGTCATTACACATTAACTTCAAGTACCGTTCATATTCTACAACCTATCTGTAAATTTATATATAGATGGAGAGATAAAGAATATACTGTATATCTTTTATTATTATATCTCTCTACTATTTTTCCTGTATTCTTCAAAAGAACGCATATATAGATATATATACTACTAATATAAACTGTTTATTTTCAGTAGCCGTTCCATCTCATCCATCGGTCACTACTCAATAACTAACTGTCAAATATAAAAGATCATATTGTTCTTTTGTTTAATCATAAATGATCAGGAAATTCAGTTTACTGTTTGTTTGTTTGTTTGTCTTTTTCTGCTTCATACCGCTTTTCCTTTTCCCCCTCCCCTGTCCCCCTTCCTCATCTATCCACTTTTTGACATATTCTTTCACACTTTCTATATAACAATATGAATGATAACAATGAATAATTAATTATTAATCTCTTTATTTGTCTTTCAATCATGCTGATAATAATAATAATATGAAATCACTTATTTTCTTCATTAAAAGGAAAACAAATCCCGCCCCCCTAATTCATCATAATCATTTCATGTGTATACACAGAACTCTTATTTATTTACTGTTGTTCTGTTTATTCTGATGATGTTCCCTCCTACCCCTTGCCCCCCCCACCGCTATCGACGCTCATTTTCTTCTGTATATTCTATAAAGTGTTCTAGTGATTCGTGTTATCTTTGTTTCTTATTCTTCAGATAAATGATATTTTCATCATATAATTTTACTACTGAATCTATTCATTAGTAGTAGTAGTAGTAGTAGTCATGGAGGTAATTGTCGCTCACGTAATTTTCTCACATTGTTTATTTCATTGTTTTAACTGTTTATTATTTTTTGCCTTTGTTTTTTTTTCATTTGTTCAGTTTGTATTGTTATTGAGAGGGGACTATGATGGTATTTGTATATCCTACTTTACTCTACTTTCCTATGTATCTATGTGTGTGTGTGTATGATTTGTATCTCTGATTATTATTGTTATTGTTATTCCCCAATCTTTTTTTTCAGTATTCACCTTCATATAATTCACTTTAATGTGTTCAATTATACCACTCTTGTTACTGGTAATTATAATTAATATTTATTGAAATATTGATGTCTATATTTTGCTGTTATTGAAAGGTTATATGATAGAGCAATGAAAGGGGAGAGAAGAAAATACAAAGTATTTCATCGTGTACACCAGGAAATAACATTAGTTGTAAGGTGTTGGTTGGAAAGTAGCCGACAAGTAACTCTGGCCTTATCTAGGTTGCATGCTATTTGATACTCATCAGCACGGTGTACCTGTAAACTTGAAGGAATTGATGGATTTAATTTCGTATCTTTCAGCTTTATAGTCAGAAACACTATGGTTAAACTGTTGGGGCTGAGATTTACTTTTTGTAGGACTAAGGTTTATCAACACTAAAAAGGACATGATATTGGTCACTACTCAGTGGTCAATCAATTGTAAACCGATCAGGAAGCACCGGACAGTTGTTCTATCTTGATGTTAAACTTCTCAATTCCAGTGCATATCTATTATTCCACCACAGGGGATTAAATCCAAAATATGGATAGTTATATGTGTAATAATGCTAAACTCTGATTTCCATCTTACATGTTAAAGACAATTGGAATTTATCAAAATAGGAATACATAATCATTGATTGACTCTTATAATTTCATTAAATGGAACATGGTTAATGACTATTATTATGAGCAAAGATAGATAGTGGTTAGCAGTGGAATCCAGTTTGACGCGCGTTTCGTCCTGTTTGGGACTCGTCAGCTGGATGTACCTGCACAATGGGAAGATACAAGTAAACAACACCAAGAGACTTTAATTATAGTTTACCAAACCGAATGAGTTATATGTAAATGTAAATTCATCCATAATAATTGAATTAACCACTTGATCAAAATCACCGCTTGTATATCTCTGTTACATTGTCTATGTAAAAAATACATTTATGTTGTAGAAATGTTTGTTTGATCTAAATTGATTCAGATTCTGTTATAAACGTAAGGATGCTGCTTATAACGCCAGGGTTTCTTGTTATAACAGTCCTTTCACTTTTTACACGTATGTGGGACGCTAATTTACCTTAGACGGATATCTACACTAGATTCCTCACCCAGTGTCCCTTAGGCACTGCGGTCACGCTCTCAGGTCATTAAGACCACAGGACTTCAACACAACTCAGATCAAGAACACGAGATTAGCCTGACTATAACTTCAATATATTTCCACATCAAAATCCTACACAAGGAACAGTCAGGATAGGGGAATATATATATACATATAACACCTGTCACACTATCTAATGTCTGACTCATCAAGACAACCAATCATTGTCATTCTCGCCCACACATCAGAATCCCAATCGGTTATAGTTTGGATGACTAAGCATTAAAAGTGCCTATAGCAATTAGACTAGTATCCATATTATAACTCATTTAAAATCAATGATTTAATGTTTGTTTTCATTCAACCTTAATTTTTTAAGAACTAAGACGTAGACGCCAATACCTCAAGAGGGAAAGGTGTTTTACCGATTGCTTATTAATCCATTGTTTAGCCTTTCAAATTACTTTCATCTAATCTATACGTTGGGAATGTGGCCATGGTTTATGACTTTATTATTCAGCTTTATTAAAATCAATATAGTTTTGTAAGATTAAACTGGAATTATAATACTATTGGATTCGTTAGAAAATGTACTAGTTATGAAAATGATTGTTATAACATAGTGAAAATTAAATTAAGGGTAACTTTTAAGAGCTATTAGTGGACTAATATTATATAGATATGTATTCTCGTTGTATAACTATTCAGTAACTGGATTATGTATATCTATATTCCTCTTATCATAAGCTTCATTTTGATCTATTGATTATCATTATTATACGATTTACCGTTGTTAAATTATACTCAGTTTACTAGTTACAGTCTCCCGCAATCACAACCACTTTTTGGCTTTATCTTGTATGTATGTTATTTCCTATTTTATGGTGTGATGCAGTCTGTTTAGCTGGTATATAAACCAAGTATATTTGAGATAAATGACTCGCATAGTTGAAGTTGATATTGGTGTTGTGGACTCAACTGGAAGAGCTAGGCGAACAAAAGATCGATAAGGACTCTAGGCTACTCATACCCAGTCGAACGTCATTGACTTGACACAGTGTTAAGATATATTTGTTTATTTGAACACATAAATATTGGTACAAGGAGGCACCAGGTATATATGCGCCACACAAAAAATGTCATTTAATTTAATTGTGTGAGGGCTATGATACTGCCCGTGTGCCCAGACCGAAGCAAGTGGTTTTCTTTGGGGGCCACACTCAGAGCCTTTGACCTAAAGAAATTTTCCACAAGGCAATGAAGTATCGTAAGGAGATACAGTCCCATGGTAGCCAGTGACCAATGATTAATTCATACGCCATTTGTTCCCTCAGGGTACTGGAGTCCATGTGCACCATTGGTTTGGAATGAGGGATTCCCAACTCCCATAGGTGGACTTTCCGTGTCCACCAACCCGGTTAAAGCTCCGGACATTCGCTTTTCGTTCTCTCAATTTCGTAAACAACAGTAATGCCACGAGAAGGCAGTGAGTAGGACTTCCCTAACAGAGGCCGTGTGAGAGTATTTCGAGAGAGAGGGCGCGCTCTCCTCATTCTCGGCGTGTTAAGATAAGTTGTATTTCGATTGGCAAATAAATCACGTGATAATTAGCCGGGCTTAAATTCACAACAATTATTGAGTAGTATAATATCACACAGCAGTTGTTAATCAGAAATGAATCAAGGAATATTTCATTATTCATTTGTGATTAACTATTACTTTTCTGTCGTGGTGAATTTTTCTCTTCATTGTGTAAGACGTTTGAAAAACCTGCTCAAAAATACTTTAAATACGAAAAATCTCTAGTGATTAGTATGGTAGATAATATGAAGAGAAAAATAAGAAAGCAATGATAAACAACGAAACTTATTTTTGAATACGGAGGGTCTACCTAAGGGTTCACATTGGCTCCAGGACCCTGAAGGAACAAATGGCGTATGAAGCAATTATTGGTCACAGGTTACCATGAGACTGCATCTCCTAACGTTGCTCCACTACCTTGTGGATTGGATCTTCAGGTCAAAGGTTCAGGGAGTGCCTTCCTAAGAAAACCACCTGCTTCGGTTTAAGCACCCGGGCTGTATCCCAGCCCTCACACAAATCAGTTGATTTATGTGACGCATATCTATTTGGTGCCTCTTTGTGCCAATGTTTATGTATTTAAACAAAATAAATATGTAATAATTTTCGGAGAAATTGTATTACGTAATTGGAAGCCTGTAAATTGATAACATTTCGTTTTGCCAACTTTATTTCATAAATCAAGCTTTCGTATCTGCTTACCAACCGATTCTGTTATTTTTCAGCCATGAGATAGTTACTTCTCTCTTTGCACTCAAGACTGCTCATTCACGCGCGTTACAGGCCTCAAGGTTGTGTTAAGCAAGTTATCATATCAGGGTTGTAAACTAAATCAAAACAGCACTTTCCCTACATTATAAGTACAACCTACGGATTAAGGTCATAACAGTGGGCTAATTATTCACTTCCTGATTATCATAATTGTACCATTTAGCCACTACGGATGATTGATTTTCAAACTTTCATTGAACTCTTTCAAAAAATTGTCTTTATTCAATGCATTCACTCACTGATACCGCCTAAATTGGCTAGCAGGGTTTCCCCCACTATCCAGCAGCGCCATGAGGTGGGCTTGCTACCAGAGAAATATAAACTATCAATAAAACGACACGATATATTACAATTTATATCAACCTATATATACAATCAAAGATATGAATTCGACTCGGAAAATTATTAATCCCGGGAATTCTAAGACGAACAAAGAATTTCATGAAACATAGCGTTCAGGCCAATTGGTGATTGACAGACCTATCGAGATAACAAACTTGTTCTGTTAACCCATACGAAGAAGGTCGATTAACCACATGGTCAGAGACCAACCGAACAAAATAGTCAAATTGCATACAAAGATAAAAGAAGACAGTAAAACCTATGAAAACACTCAATTTAAATATTATCACTGGAGAAGACCAATTTAATAGTCAAAAATCTCACTTTAAACGTGATGAAATAAGCTTTGATGATGTTGTCCAGAACTTTAATAAAATCTCCAAAATTGAATCATCTATTTCATAGAATTCAACATCAAAATGTATTGTTGAGTCCAATACCGCTATGCAAAATAACATAAAAGTTACTTGCTTACTTGAGTCTGTTAATCCTCGTTGAGCATAGGCCGTCGACCAAGATTCTCCAATCAACTCTGTTCCGGGATTCCCTTTCTAGTTGATATTCATTCTTTTCATATCTGTTTCCAATTCTTGATACGATCTGTTCGTTGGTCTTACACGTTTTCTATTGTTTTCAGGATTCTAAGGGCGGGCTTGCCTCATGATGCAGTTTGATGATTCCCACAATGTATATGTTATCCACTCTCAGCGTCTTTTCTTATTTTCCTCTTCATATAGAAGTTAGTTTGTTCTCTATTACAGTAGGCTGTTGCTGATTGGTATCCGGTCAATGGACATTCAGTATCTTACGTAGACAACTTTTTATAAATACTTGTACATTTTTTGATAATGTTTGTGGTAGTTCTCGCTGTTTCAGTTCCGTATAATAGAATCAACAGTCTTGACGTTCGTACTACAGATTGTGACTTTGATGTTGGTTGACAGACATTTATTTTGAGTTCCATATGTTATTCAATCATATAGGAGTGTTATATAGCTGAAATCATGAGTCATTTGAAGCTAGACCACCATGGAAAAATTGGAAGCACTGGACTGGCTCCATGAGGTAATTCCTGGAGTTCTAGTGAGAAGCAGTGACCAGTGGAGTTCAATCAGGTCTGTTGGGAGATATTAACTTATTAAAGACATTAGTGAATGGTTGCTCAATTTCGTGGATTTGTTGAAGTTAAACATTAACACCGTTGGATGCCGGCTCAGTGGTCTAGTGGTTAAGCGCTCGCTCGCGAGAAAGATAGATCCTGGGTTGGAATCCCACGAAGCGGGATCGTTGATGCGCACTTCTGAGGAGTCTCACAATTGGACGAAACGGCCACCCAGTTCTTCCAGGTTCTCCATTGTGGTCCAGCTTCAATTGACTCATGATTTCAACTATATAAAATTGCTAAAATCTCCACAAAACCCCCTTCTGATATATAAGAATGCTTCTTTTTTTTCCTTTTCTAACCCATCCCTTCATATACATATCAGCCCCCCCCCTATTTTGTTTAACTTGAAAGTACTTAATCAACTGTATTTTCCATCATTTCTATTTTATAACGACATTCTATTTCAAAATTACTGAAGCATCATCATTCTAAATCACACAAAAAAAGAAAAAAAAATCATTGAAACATAACTTTTTTTACGTGACAACAAAGAAAGTGAATTTACTTTATTTGAAAACAGAAAACTAGATTGGGTTGTTTGTTTTTCTTTTGTAGTTAAGGTGTTCGCCTTTCAGTTACTAAGTCGCCTAGTTTGAATATCTTTTATCTAATTCGGCTTGGGCAATCAGGTAATAGTATCATTAACTCTTATACTCACAGTGTACTTTACACGTAAGTATCGTGGGATTGTCAATTGAATTCAAGTTGGTTCATTTCATCAAGTTTATATTAACATTTCACTGAATAATTGGACTAAAAAGGTACTGCTGAGGAGTCCCACAATAGGACGAAGCGGCCGTCCAATGCTTCCAGGTTTTCCATAGTGGTTTAGTTTCAATTGACTCATGATTTCAACTATATAAAAAGGTAATATTAAACGACTAGTATAATCTAGCTGTTAGTTAAGATAACAAAGTTCAAGGGAACAGAAAAATGACTTGTTTTAATAAAACTAATCATATATAACGTTAGGTGATTGAGCAAGTTAATAAATTATTACAATGAGTTACGTAGTCTACAAGTCTGCCTGACCTTAGTTAGAGATAGACAGTGAAAATAAAGGATCACTGAACAACTGTTCTATCCTAGCATGAAGTTTTCAAGCAGTGCACATCCAAGATCCAACCCATGTTCATCAAGCCCTACAGTGAACACCAAAATTTTAAACCACTAAGTCAACATTTAGTGGTCTAGATTAATAAGTACTTCCGTAATGTGAACAACCTCCGAAAACCCCAAATACTAACAGTGACTAATCTCAAGAAAATATTCCCCCAGTCTTAGTGAGAGGCCTTGAATTCTAGAGTTCAAGCACAAAGGATATAAGGCATCTAGCGATTAATGGAGTTAAGAAACAGTTTTTTTCATATCACGAGTTAATTGAATTTTGATATGTTCATTATTAGATGCTGAGTTAATAATCTAAAAATCAATCGTTCAATCTAAGATCTAAGTATCCTGGGTTCCATCCTTGTAAGAATGGCTTGTTTGCAATCTCAAGAAGCCCAGAAAGAGCCGAAAACATTCCATCCAATCACCGCTAAGGGAACATTCTAGAATGACGACGTGTAGCTTCACTATTGGATGAATAAGAAGGATCCCCTGTGTGCCTGTTGGCTTTCCCGAAATGATGATTTACTTTCAGCCGAAAACTATAAATACATGAGATTTTTGTACTATATTTGACACTGTTTAGGGAATAAAATTCCTACTTACTAGTCTTCTGTCTTCTCTCTTGCGACATTGCGGGTTCGATCGTTCAAGTAGTCTAGCAGTATGTGGCATAGCAAGAATCTAAAGCTCTAGATACAACAATCCTCTTTCATAGGATCATCCATTTATACTCTTGAACCGTCAGATACCAGCATAAACTTACTTACTTACTTACTCCTGTTACTCCCAATGGAGCATAGGCCGCCAACCAGTATTCTTCAACCCACTCTGTCCTGCACCTTCTTTTCTAGTTCGATCCAGTTTTTGTTCATTCTTCTCATGTCTGTCTCCATTTCTCAGCGTAGTGTGTTCTTTGGTCTTCCTCTTCTCCTTTGGCCTTCAGGATTCCATGTGAGGGCTTGCCTTGTGGCGCAATTGTGTGATTTCCTCAAAGTGTGCCCAATCCACTTCCAGCGCTTCTTCCTAATTTCTTCCTCTGCCGGAATCTGGTTTTTTCTCTCCCACAGTAGAATGTTGCTGATAGGGTCTGGCCTACGGATCCAAAGTATCTTACATAGACAACAGTTAATAAACACCTGTATCTTCTGAATACCAGCGTAAAACAGATATACTAATCCATCTGTAATATTTTATCATATCAAAAAAACAAACTAGAATTTCATTGATTCACACACACACACTTAGATGAAAAAATAGATAAGAAAGGTTTTTTGTGGATATTCCAATATTTTCATAGTTGAAATCATGAGTCAATTGAAGATAGATCACTATGGAAAACCTGGAAGCACTGGATGGCCGTTTCGTCCTATTATGGAACTCCTCAGCAATGCTCATCCACGATCCCGCACCCGCGAGAAACGGCCGACGAAACGGCTATCCAGTGCCTCCAGGGTTTTCATGGTTGGGCAGCGTCGATTGGCCCCTGTTTTTATACCTGG
>NC_031495.1:37660361-37679825 GCF_000237925.1 Schistosoma mansoni
ATTTCACTATGAAATAAATAAATCAAATGAAAATTACAAAAAAATTTTATTCTTCCGTTAACTAAAATGAAAATAAAAAAAATTTTTTATTTATCATAATGGGAATATACCGAATATACCGAAGCAAATCATTCATGCAGTTCATTTATAAACACTTCATTAAATTTATTAACAATAAATTAAGCTGAAATTTATTTTATTACTTAATATATATACTACTTATGCATGTTACCTCCTTGTTGAGGAGGAGCATAAGCCTCACATCAATATTTTTCATCCAATTCTATCTTGGACAATCCTTTCTGATTGCTAATGATCCTTTTCATTGCTACTTTTAATGGTGATTCCCCAACTAAAGCATAAGTAACCTGGTTATGCCATTTCTATGTGTATCTATGAATTCAGTTGCTCTTGTGGAGAAAGCTATATTGGGTGCACTATCAGACAACTGAACCAAAGAGTTAGTGTACACCTCCGTTCGTGGTTAGGAAAAAGGTATGGTCAAGTCAATACGGAGCTCGGTTCTTTCACACTTGATTGATAACGGTCATAAAGTTGAAAGAAATCGTATTCCTACTAGTGTTCCGTATGGGGTTCGATCTCGTCTCTTACACATAAAGCAGAAGCTATAAGAATTCGATCCGACAATCCAAGAATTTGTGTTCATAAGAAATTTGTAACATCCTTATCTCTCCTTTGGCCATACTCTTTCTTCGTTTATTTTTCTTCAGCCCCCTTATTATTATTTTTTCAAATATTTGCTTCATGGTCCAATTATCTGAACACTTCTTATTACGTAATTTTATGACTGTTATTTCAGTGTCTATATTTTTTCTAATCATTAACCTATTTTCCTATTATGTAACATTGATTCAAGCTTTTTATTATTGCTTATCGCAACTAGTACACCTGTCACATTACACTATCAATTTGTACTTTTCACTTATTATGTAATCTATTTCACTGTTATCATTGACTCATAAACTGCCTTGATTGGTTTAATCATTTCGTATATGCATATAAATATTATTTGTATATTAGAGTAAAGCCTGATGAGGATCTAATCGAAAACAATATTGTTCACTTATATATGTTGTTCTAAATTATAATATTCTTCATCCAATTCTATCTTGAGCAATCCTATCCAATTGCTATTGATCCTTTTCATATCTACTTCCAACTCATGATGTAATGTGTTGTTTGACCTTACTCTTTCTCGTATCCCTTCAGAATCCTAAAATAGGAGCTTGCTTCGTGATGCAGTATGATGATGATGATGATGATGATGATTTTTTTCATGGGAGTACATACACAATAAAATAACAGAATTCTTACATTGATATACTTTCTTTCATAATAGTTTAATAATTTTTAAGGTAATCATTATTATTCAATGATATTCAATAATGAACGTCCTGGGTTCAAATCTTGCCAGGCAAGTTTGTGGATACGCACTGCCACAGAGGAGTCCCACAATAGGACGAAGCGGCCGTCCAGTGCTTCTAGGTTTTTCTTGATGATCTAGCTTCAATTGACTCATGCTTTCAACTATGAAAATATGTTTTGTTTGTTTTTCTATTCCAACAAATAACGTTCTTATTTTTATTGCCATTTTTCTCTTTTTTTTTCTTTTTTTTCTGCAAAGTGTTATTATTGTTATTTACTAATCTATTTAAAAATAAAAAAAAAGCAAAGAAGAAAGAAAAGAAAAAGAAAAGAAATGTAGGTTACCTAACTACCATTTCTTGGGTTTATTGAACTCAATCATATAATTGATATTTGGCTATAATAATAAAAAAGAAACTATTCTACACTATTGGTCTTGTTTTAATAATTATTCTAATGAAAATCGAATTTGATGGTGTAGTTGACCTGGTTTTTTATTATTATCTTAGTGAAGATTAAATTATGGGTAAATTCTGAAAGGTAATAATGAACTAATACTATATTTATTGATAGAGTTTTGTTCTCTGAGCTGAATGGTTTGGTCGTGAAGCTTTCGTCGTACTTCTAACCGAAGTTTATGCTGATGATGTCGTTCAGAAGGACGATATAAGCTCCACGACCAAACCATCCAGCTCAGAGAACAAAACTCTATCAAAATCTCTCTCTCTCTCTCTCTATATATATATATATATATATATATATATATATATGCTTATCATATAATTGTTAAGTAACTAAACTATACATATTCATGTTCCGGTTATTATAAGCTCTTAATTGACTTATTGGTTATTGTTATATGATTTATTATTCTTACGATATTCTCAATCTATTAGTTACAGTTTCTTGCAACCACAGTCACTTTCGGCTTGATCTTGTATAATTGTTACTTTCTATTTTATGGCGTAATGTAGTCTGATTGAAATATATGATTTGTATCGAAGAGGTTTGAGACCGGCGTTCTGAACTCAATAGTCAGGGCTAGGAAGAAAAAAGAACAATCGGAACTCTAGACTTCTCGTGCAAGTGTACTTGTCATTAGTTTGGTCGTATAAGTCGAAGTATCTAAATTTACAACCGTATAAGCTAGCTTGCTTGTGAATCAAGGCTATATTAAGGCAATACATACAGTATGAGCATATGCTAATAAGAGACTGATCAATCGCAGTCCTAAACATCATTGGAAAGATTCGAACAAACAATACTAAGTAAATTTCAACTTCACCCCATTGCACAAGCAAGTGGCTATCAGGACTCAGTGGCCGAGTGGATAACGCGATGGCGTTTGAAGCGAAAGGTACTGGGTTCGAGTCCCAGAGTGAACATCAATTCCGAGATGCAGATACATCCAGCTGACGAGTCTCAAATAGGAGGAAACGCGCTTGCTGGGTTCCACTGCTAGCCACTATCCTACTTTTATTATTTTCATTTTAGAAGCTCCATACATAATAAATTTAAAAATATATACCTTTCTACCATGTTGAAATGTTTGATGTTTCAAGGTAATAGAAAGGAAATTCAGGAATTAAGTTTTGTACTAGACGGCACTCGTCAGCATAATATAATCACAATCTTGAGGATTACTACTCACTAATCGATCAATTGTAAATACCTCTGTAATGCAGGAAATCTTTCAGAGTCCTTAATAACTCAACGATAACATTTCGGTCTGTGAGGCTGTGTGACGCGAATTTAAATCCACCAGGGAGCATTAGTTCCCTGGAAATTACAGATACACTTTGTTGACGACTTTCAACTATTATCAATTCTTGACAAAAAAGAGTTTCCTATCGACTAGTTTCAGTCACCTAACATCTCATAAAAGCTCAAATGATTCTGCATCAATTAGAAAATTTCACGCCAACTTGGTTGATAGAATTAGATCTTCATGAAGAAGAACTTGACTAAGTTGATATTGGTCACTATTCAGTGATTCAGTAACTATGATACCTAAAATTTAAGAAATATTGGAATAAAAAGAAGACGCATTAGTTCAACTTAGTAGATCGTGATTCCAATTAACTGAAAAATAGATGAAGGGCTGAAAATGTCTTTAGTCAAGGTAGTTGAAAGTTAATCACTGACCTTTTTTTTCAATACAGTGGTTAGGCTTGGGCTTTCTAATTGTTTTGACCCGTTTACTGATCACTCTGAATGCCTTTATTAAGTTAACGCTATTTCCTATGTTTTACAGGTGATGTGTCATCAAACTATGAAGGCTGTCTAGTTCTCAAAGAGTAGGATCCTGTGTTTGTTTTCGATTAAATGAGTAGAAGGTCGCTTTTGTATTCTTAAATATATACTCTTGTATCTACATAAAAAAATCGATATATACAACCGGAGTTGACATATAACGGATATTTGTCTACTTTTGTTTATGTTACTAGGCATAGTATTGTATGTACTGGAACATGTTTCGGTGCATCTGATGTGTTCTTTTAAGGCTGTTTATAATCTATGATTAATTTGTTTATGATATGATAACCTTTAAATAACAATCAAATGAAAATCTATTTCCTTTCAGGTTCGTAAACTTCCATCTTATTTCAGCATTATGTATTATACTTCTTTAGGGATAATTTAAGATTTTCATTTCAGCTTATTCTTCCTTGAGCTTTACTAGTGATTATAACTTTCTGCTCTTATAGTACTTACTTACTTACTTACTTACTTACTTACTTACACACTTACTTACTTACTTACTTACACACTTACTTACTTACTTACTTACACACTTACTTACTTACTTACGCCTGTTACCCCTCGTCGAAGAGCATAGGCCGCTCACCAGCATTCTCCATCCAACTCTGTCCTGAGCAATCCTTTGCAGTTATTTCCAGTTAACATTCATCCTTTTCATATCTGCTTCTATTTCCCGACGTAATGTGTTCTTTGGCCTTCCTCTTTTCGGCTTCCCTTCACCATTCCAAGTTAGGGATTGCTTTGTAATGCACATTGGTGTGCTCTTATAGTACATGGTTCTGATTTACCCATATTTTAGATTATAAGACAAAATCTGTGAAATGTTAGACATTAACCAACTTCAATAAATATGCTTTCTAAACTTTCTTTCTTCTTATTTGTATAGATGTTTATGGAGATTGTTGAAGTTGATAGTTCGTAATCACTGGGAATCAAAAAGTTTTGAAAAGCTACTTCATTCTACTATCGGACTCCTTACTGTTAGTCCTTATCGACAAACCCAATGGGAATCGATTATTGCAGAGAGCACTTGATATTTCAGATAACCAAATCAACCCACAAAAGTTTACATGTCTAATCTCGATCAGTGCACGATCCTATTCAGTCACCTCCCATTACTTCATTATATATTGATCAATATATAAAATCCCACTCACAAGCTATTCCATAGAAATCTTTCACTCCTGTGATTCAACTTAATATATATTTAAAATAGTATTAGCTGACTAATCCACAAAACTAGTTTATTCTAATTTTCAAATTTGGCATAGACTACCCAAATTGTTATTAGAAAATTTTCGAAACCAAACAGACTTATAAGCCTTTTCAGTTTGGGATTGTGGAGATTGTCAAATTTCATTGAAATCATGAACCCATAAATTTTAGACCACCACCGAAAATCTAGAAGCACTGGATGGCCGTTTTGTCCTAATATGGTACTCCCCAAGAGTGCACACCCACGATCCCGCATGTCAGACACGAACCTCAGACCTTTGGCCTCGCGTCAGAACTCCTAATCTCTAGACTACTGAGTCGGCCAGTATTCAACGATGTTAATGTTAACTTCAACCAATCCACAACGTCGTGCCACATGACAAAGTTGAACTCCACTGGTCATGACTTCTCAACAAAACTCCAAGAATTCCCTGTTAAAGCTAATCACTAGTAAGCACATAATAACCGTAAATTAGTAGAAGTATCGATTGTAAACTTGAAAAAGAATCCTAGGAAATAAATTAAGCACAAGAATACTACTGAAATATATTTCTTTTTATTCAGCACGGCATTTGCATTTCTGTATAATGTGATTAGCTTTCCTGATTTTCTCATCAAAATACCATCCTTGTATCATTGAAATTCTAATCTAATCAATTTTAAGTGGGATTTTATCTATCTGACATTCTAAATTCACTTAGTATTGTTTGTTTGAATCTTCCCATTGATGCTTAGGACTGCGATTGATCACTCTCTTATTGTCCATATGTACATACTGTGCGTATTCCCTCGATATTGCCTTAATTCACAAGCATTGTAAGCAAAGATGGATCGTGACTAGCAGTGGAATCCAGGACGTCCCAGAGTGAACATCAACTCTGAGATGCAGGTACATCCAGCTGACGAGTCCAAAATAGGACGAAACGCGCGTCAAACTGGGTTCCACTGCTAGCCACTATCCATCTTTATCTGAAATTCTGTCTCCGTAAGTTACTCTTTAAATAGACGTGTTTGATTATTGTTGACAATCGTAACTGTATAATTAATAATCATATTATTTGGTACTCAGTCATATAACACTGATGATGTAACTATGATTACTGTCAATTTTAGCTACTATTATTAAACATACTCAGAATGAAATGTCGAATGATTTGCTACTCATTTGTAATTTCAATTATATTTACATACGTAAGCACACATATCGTTTTAAAGGACTATTGATATGTCGGTTAGCATTTTTGTTACGAAACAAAATAACACTATGCTATATTCATTTTCACATTGATTGTTTGAATCTTCCCACTGATGTTTAAGACTGCAATTAGTCAGTCCAACGCTAGCGACTATCCATCTATGCTTAAAATGCTTTTAACTGAAGGTAATATCGAGCAGTCATCACAGGATTTACATATCTCAATAAGATATTGATCAATTATAGTCATCAACGTCAATGGGAAGATGCAAACAATTAATACGAAAATGAAGTAAACCTCACCTCGTTGCACAAACTAGTGGTAGCTGGACTCAGTAGCTGAGAGGATGACGCAATGGTGATTGAAGTGAGCGGTAGTTGGTTCGAGTCTCATAGTAAACATCCACTCAGGGATGTGGTAGGTACATTCAGCTGACGAGTCTCAAATAGGACGAAACGTTTAGAATTGATTTCATTCCAAGTGTTTCAAAGATTTAATACAATATAGGCTGTCAATTCTAGCCATTATTATTATTATTATTAAAACAGAATGAATGATTTAACAATGAGTTCCTGGTTAAACATACCTTATATCGATTTTTAAAAATGATTTCCATTCATTACATTTGTCATATCCATTCATTTGGATTTTTCAATGAATCCAAGGTGAATTTTCCCTTTGAGTAAAACAATAGTTTATTATGCATTCATTGAACTTTTATTCAATGATAAGATACCATTGTATTATATTCAAATGATGATTGTTCATTGTAATAGAATTCTATTATGAACATTGAATTTTCATAATTGAAAGCATGAGTCAATTGGAGCTAGACCAACAAGGAAAACCTGGAAGCACTGGATGGCCGTTTCGTCCTATTGTAGGACTCCTCTGTGGCAGTGGGCATCCACAATCTGGCCTCGCAAGATTCGAACCCAGGACCTACAAGTCTCGTGCCAGAGCACTTAACCGACTCATGCTTTCAACTATGAAAATACTGAAATCTCCACAAGACCCCTTATGATAATAAAACATTGAATTTATTAGGTATATAACTGAATGAACCTGGGATTTCATCAATCTTGCCTTATCTGTAAGTTTTCTCTATCTGTTTTTCGAGTGTGGATTAGTATTGTTGATGTATTGGTATATGGTTAAATGAATTTGAAATATAATTTGAATTCTTCGAAGAGTCTTTACCAAATTTTATGGATCGATTGAAGTTAGAAAGTTACACCGTTGGATGTCAGCTCAGTGATCTGGAGGTTAAGAGTTCGGGCATGAGACCAAAGGTCCTGAGTTTGAATCCCTCACATGTGATCATGGAGACGCACTGCTCAGGAGTCCCATACTAGGACGAAACTGCTGTGACTTTAGGCTCGGCTGATTATCACGTAATTTATTCACCAATCGAAATGCGACTTACGCTATCTTAGTACTGCGTTAAACCAATGACGTTCGACCGGTATGGGCAGCCTAGAGCCCTTATTGGATATTTGTCCGCTTAGCCCTTTCAGTTGAATCCAGAACACAATATCAGCTTCAATTATGCCAGTCATTTATCTCAAATCATGACTTTTTCCAATACAAAGAAAGAAATAATAATTTTTTCAATAGTTGAGATCATGAGTCAATTGAAGCTAGACCGCCGTGGAATACCTGGAAGCACTGGACAACTATAAAATCTAATAAATAAACACTATGATATACTGTGTTTGTTATAGAAACTGTTGGGGTGATCCAGAACACTTCTCGTAAAAGACAAGAAAGTCTCAGGAAACATTAAGAAGCATTTTATCCAATCAGCGTTTGACTAGAAGTTTTGCTAGAAACATCAAGAAAGTAAAAAGTCATATGTAGAGATTCTGATTGGCTGATTACTACACTACTACGATGTTTAGTAGTATTCTAGAATTTTCAAGAAAACCCAAGAACTTCTAAAATACTATAAAAACCCTATATTTTCTATACATAAATGAACCTTTGGAGTAAAGTGCTTCTCGTATATTTTGCGCCTTTTCTCTCGTGTTCAAGTCGCTGTGTAGAATTAGCTTGGGGGTTACGAGACTAGCTTAGGAACTGAGTATAGCGTTCAGTTAGCAAGACTTATCAGAAACAATTAGGTACATGCTATGTATGCTGAATTACTGCCATAATTCAAAGAATAATGTTTGCTAGTATGAAATTAAGTTGAAAGAAAATTAAGATCTATTTAAGCAAAATATGGTATTAGTCCATGAAGTTATTAACTAATGCTTGGAGATATGTCAGTAGGTGTGGATTGTCAGGTTGGAGTTAGCCTGATAATAGCGATCGATGGTTGGACGCTCTAAGTAATATACACACTGTCTATTTTGCTTCAAATCCCGATTTCCGGTATTTTTTTTCTCAGGTGTCTTCAAACAGTTGCTTGTATATTTTTAGACCATCAAGTAAACAATTCTAAAGTTAGATGCAGAGTAATAGGTAGGTCTCTGAAACTAACTGATAAGACAGTGAACCTTTATCAACTAGGATGGTTAGGACGTGTATTGCGTATGTTCAGCCACTGAATACCTTGACAGATGATGGCTGAAGTGGGAGTACATTGGAAGAAAGCTGGAGATGCTCAAACTAACACACAGCATAAGTTCATGGAGACATTGGTTGTTAAACTGAGTAATGAAGGTAGGTATAGACAAGTAGTTAGGGTCTGCTTGATTATCATAACCAGTGGTTGGAGACTTAATATAGCATGCCTTAGGATCATTTCCAATAGCACAAATGCATTCATTCTTTGTCTTCCCCGTACATCCTTAGTTTCTGGATTTGGTACAGATTTTTCTTTACTGTTTCACTAAATTAATATGTTATCCTCAAATCGTATCTTCGATAATTAAATTTTTACTTCACACCGATACCAATACTACCCCTGTTGTGAACAAGAACACAACTGGAGACAACAAATTTATTATTTAGCACAAAATTACAGAATATCCTCATAAAATATGAGACTTACTCACTTACGCTCACAGTATTCCCCCATCTAATTCTGTCCTGGACAATTAATTCCAGTTGTTTTCATTCGCTATTCATCCTTTTCGTATCTGCTTCCAATTCCCAACACAGTGTATTATTTGATCATCTTTTTTGTTACCCTTCAGCATTCCAAGTTAGTGTTTACCTCGTGATGCAGTTTGAAGATTTCCATAGTGTATATCCTATCCACTTCCAACGTCTTTTCCTAATTTCCTCTTCAAATGGAACCTGGTTTACTTTCTCACATAGTAGGCTGTTGCTGATTGTTATCCGGTCAATGGACATTCAGTATATTACGTAAACAACTTTTTATAAATACTTGTAAATTTTTGATAATGTCTGTGGTAGTTCTCGATGTTTCACCTCCGTACAGTAGACCTGTGTTGATGTTCGTATTAAAGATTATGACTCTGATATTGGTCGATAATTGCTTTGAGTCCCATATATTCTTCAACTGTAAGAATGAGGCTCTTGCTTTCTGTAAGAATGGCTCGTTATCAAACTCAGGAAAGCCTCAAGAAGCCCAGAAAGAGCCGAAGACATCTCATCCAATCACCGCCAGAGGAACATTCTAGAATGTTGAAATGAAGCTTCCCTATCGGATGAATAAGAAGGATCCCCTTTGGGCCGACTGGCTGTCCGAAATGATGATTTACTTTCAGCCAAAATCTATAAATACATGAGATTTTTGTACTATATTTGACATTGTGTTGGGAATAACATTCCTATTTACTAGTCTTCTATCTTCTCTCTTAGGACGTTGCGGGTTCGGTCGTTCAAGTAGTCTGGTAGTACGCGGTTTAGCAAGAATCTAAAGCTCTAGATATAACACCTTCTCAATCCTCGCCTTTACGTCTGCATCAGATCCTCCACGTTCATTGATAGTGATAAAATATGAGAACCATACATTAAAAGCTTCATTTACAAATCTTCCATCAATTTTCCTTTGCATTCTGTATGATCCTTCCAATTCTCAATTCTTTTTTATTTCGCTTTCTGTTTTCTTCAATTCGATCTTCTTAGCATTCTACTGTCAACCATTTTAACTTTCGATTGATGTTACATACTACTTATGTCTGTTAGCATACACCACACTCTCACTAGTCTGGGGTTAGCTTTATCAATTTCATCTCGCTATGCTAATAGGGTATATGAACCTGGACCGATGTACACATGCGCTAGGTTTTACGTTACATTTAATTGATTGACCTCTTCATACATACCTTATGTATGTGTATTCTTTCTTCTTTTTATCATTACTACTGTAGTTTATTCGACTTGTTTACCATTCATCATGATAATTCCATATAGTTGTGGTAATGCACCGTCACAATTCGTGTCAATACACATTTGTGCCAGTCTTTGCATTGATTCATGATTGACTGACTGACTGACTAAAGCAACTGGGAGATTTTTCTTATGTTGTATTCATTTGAAGTTCTACTTAATAAAACTATATCTGATATTTTAATGGGACTTCTATCTTACACATTTAAGTATATCCTTCAAACTAATAGTCTGTCATAAAGGAAAGATTATTGGTATGATGGAATTAAAAACAAAATGTACACTCTTTCACTTGTTTTGATATGGAAGATACAACATGCTTGTATTAAATTAACATAAACTAAACTCAGCATGATAAGCACCATGTGATTTTGATTATAACTCTTGGTATTTTGTAACCAAGATCATCATCCTGTTTTGAGGTTAATAAATTATCACTTGTAACAGTCTTTATGTTGATATTTTCACGTCATGGTAACTGTAGTGGTACCTTAACAATTGGCAACTCAGTCATAATAGTCAACCACCAGTTATAACAATTATGTAAATGAAATGATTGTTACATAATAAAATGATTTATTCATTTAATATTGCTTGTTTGAATCTTCCCATCGATGTTTAGGACTGCTATATCGAGGCTATATCGAGGCAATACGCACAGTATGCACATATGCCAATTAGAGACTGACCAGTTGCAGTCCTAAAAATATTAATGGGAAGATTCAAATAAACAATACTAAGTAAATTTCAACTTCACCCCATTGCACAAGCAGGTGACTATCAGGACTCAGTGGCGGAGTGGATAGCGCGATGGCGATTGAAGCGAAAGGTACTGGGTTCGAGTCCCAGAGTGAGCATCAATTCTGAGATGCAGATACATCCAGCTGACGAGTCTCAAATAGAAGGAAACGCGCTTGCTGGGTTCCACTGCTAGCCACTATCTATGTTTGCTTATTACAAAATAGTTTTATTCATTGCTCTCCACGTTCAGCTTACCTAGGGCTTGTTCCTCTTCTTCCATTACGTTTACTGTTTACTGTCCCAAAATAAGAAAAAACAAACTCACAATAATACCGTTACAAAACTACTTTTTAAATGTTATTATTTTTTTTATTATTTTTTTGGAAAAATATTCCCCAACCTTGAAAAACCTTCCAATAACCTTGAAGGAATTCATCTACTGGCTGATTATTTATCATAGCACATGTTATAATTATTTCTTTTTTTTTTAAAATTAATCTGATTGGTTCATTAATTTGTATAGATCTAAATAAATTGTGTAATGAAAAACAATATTCATAATTGATATTCATAATGATTCAAGGAATGTAACTAACCCCCTGTTCCCCACCCCACACCGCAATGAATTAAGAATTGGATCTGATCATAAACACGTTTATTCATAGAAAATTGGATCTTTAATGATAACATAACAATATAACTGGAATTATTACTATGCAAAGATTATCAAGAAATATTGATTTTAATAAATCTGATATGATGAATACTACTTATAATCAATTAATATGTGAACAAATATATGAAGAAAGTAAGTTATCATTATGTAATATCAGAAAGGGTTTTTATGGGTATTAGAGTCATTTTTTTAATAGTTGAGATCATGAGTCGATTGATGAGCACTGGTTGAGGAGCCCCACAATGGGACGAAACGGTCGTCCAATACTTTCAAGTTTTCTATGGTGGTCTAGCTTCAATTGACTCATGATCTCAACTATTAAAATTAATTAAGAATTTTATAGACTTGAGTATTAGTAATAATAATAATACGCAAGAATAATCGTATAACTGTACACTTGATAATAATTAACTGCTTATAAATAAAGATGAGTGATAGCTCGAAAAAGAACCAAGGATTCATGTTTCATCCTATTTGAAATTCATCAGCTGGATATACCTGCCACATTATAGAGTTAATGTTTACGCTGGGATTCAAATCCATTACCATTCGTTTCAATCGACATCTAGTTACACATTCAGCCTATGAGTTTAGACGGCTACTTGCTTGTGAAATGGAGTGAAGTTTTAATTCATTTTTGTATCGTTTGTTTGAATCGTCAGATATATATTCATCTGATGAGTCCTAAATAGGACGAAATGCGGGTTCTTGATTATACTGTTAACCACCATCCATCTTTGCTTAGGATGCTTGTGGTTACAGGCAATATCGAAACAACACTCACTGTATGCACATATGCCAATAAGAGACTGATCACTTTCAGTCTTACACATCAATGGGAAGATTCAAACAAACAATACAAATATGAATTAACTGTTCCGTTATTACTATTCAGTATCAATAGTAGAAAGATGTTAAAAGTGCAAATGTTTTAACTTTTATACTTTAACAATCTAATCGAGATACATTGTTTATGAAAAATAAATTAGGATATGACTATTAGTGGAATCTAATATGTGTTTCGTCCTATGTTGGACTCGTCAGCTAGATAAACCTGCCTCCGGATTGATATTCACTCTGGGATTCGAAATCTATTCCCTTTGGTTCGAATGATTTACCTGGCTCATGAGAACAAATAACTACTCACTTGTTCAATGTGGGTGCACTTTCATTGAATTTGTAACGTCTTAGATCATTCCATTGTTGATATTTTGACTGAATTTTTAATCAGACCAAAACGTTACAAAATGTTTGCATAAATCAATAGAATTTCTTTACACACCGTAAGAAACATATAAATATAAAGCCCAGATTTATCAACGATACAGAATTACAGTAGGAAACAAAAGGCGACTACTCTAGAAGATTTTCCAAAACGATCGAACCTGTTCTTAGACAACTATTGTCACCTATCTATAAAGGCATATGAGTTATCCAGTTTTTCAATTTAAGGATTGTATATGGCCAGTCTTTATTGGTATATGAGTAAACTCTATGGATGGGCTCGATATTTCTTTGAAGTAAAAGTTTTACTAAAATTGGACATCATCTGATATCAAGAAAGAAACAATCAATTCATTCAATTCCAAATTTTTACGAATAAAACACAGCCTTGGATTCTGTTACAAATGAGGCTGAACAGTTAAAACCCTCCTAGCTTTGAAACTGGTCGATAATCAGTTAACAATAAGAATTCTGTTATTGTGTTTAGTCATCTGAGTATTAATACTGACAAATAGACTTCTTATATGCAATCCCAAACCAACTACTTAGATGAAAAGGTAGCTTTATTTGACCAAAAACCAAATTGAGTATATAAGTACACTCATTCATAAACATGTATATCAGAAGGGAATTTGTGGAGATTTCAGTATTTTCATAGTTGAAATCATGAGTTAATTGAAGTTAGACAACCATGGAAAACCCGGAAGCATTGGACAGCAGTTTCGGCCTATTATGGGAATCCTTAGAAGTGCGCATCCACCACCCCACCTCACGAGATTCGAATCCAGGACCTACCAGTCTCACTTAACCGATAGACCACTGAGCCGGCCGGCATCCAACAGTGTTAAACTCTAACTTCAACAGATCTACGAAAGTGAGCAACAATTCACCATTGTCTTCAGTGAGTTGCTGTCTCACAACAGACTTGGTTGAACTCCACTGGTCACTGCTTTTCACTCGAACTCCAGGAAATATCTCTTGAAGTCAGTCACTGATAGGTCCTGGGTTCGAATCTCGTGAGGCGGGGTCGTGGATGCGCACTTCTGAGGATTCCCATAATAGGCCGAAACTGCTGTCCAATGCTTACGGGTTTTCCATGGTTGTCTAACTTCAATTGACTCATGATTTCAACCATATAAAATTACCAAAGTCTCCACAAAACCCCCTTCTGATATTGGATAATTGTTAAGATTATAATTTATGGTCTACTTTTGAGCCACGTTAAAATGACCTTGGAATGTCCCCCTACTTAACATGGTTAAATGAAGGTTATATGTTAGTGTGAGGAATTAGGATTAAGATTTACACTTGAATACTAGGGTTAAAAAATAAGATTTATTGTTTTCATCATGAACTGAGATAAGCTATAATCACAAAATGGTATTTAGCCTAATGAGTGAATGAATTTCCCGCCAAAATCCGAAACTTGCTATTTTAAATGTGATTGGTTCGTCCAAAAAGTATAGTCTCACCCTTCGTGCCTGTCTCTAACTCTTTTTGAGTTCACTATAAATTTAAACTAGTATCTTCAAGTCCGATGATGAGAGCTTAATCTGTAGACCACTAAGCCAGTATGCACTGGTTTACATGTTTGAATTTGATCAGTCCCCAATATTAAGCAACCATAATCCCTAATCATTATTGATGTCTGTCTCATACTTGATATGGTTTAGCTCTATTTTTCATTACTTCTTAACTAGAATTCCGAGAACTATCCCTTGAATTTAGTCAACAGGAACCACATAATATCTTTCAATAGTTGTCTAACTAAGATTAATACACAATATAGACTATGAAATACTATAATCTTCACATCATCTTATAATTACAAACAGTCTAACAATTTTATATAGTTGAGATCATGAGTCAATTGAAGTTAGACAACCATGGAAAACCCGTAAGCATTGGACAGCAGTTTCGGCCTATTATGGGAATCCTCAGAAGTGCGCATCCACGACCCCGCCTCACGAGATTCGAACCCAGGACCTACCAGTCTCGAGCCAGAGCACTGAACCTATAGACCACTGAGCCTACCAGCATCCAACGGTGTTAAAGTCTAACAGCTGACAAATACTTTACATTTAACTATTATAGATTGACCTGAAATAATTAACTAATTTACATTTGACAATCTTAAATACTTCTCTTTTATTTGTCCTACAACCCAGATATGAGTTGATGATAATAAGATTCTGGGATTTTTTTTATATCTATTGAATTACTATAGGTCATGGATACAATTACATTACAAGAGCGAGTGCGCTCATGACAGAGAGTAAGGGTGAGTGAGAGTGAGAGTGAAAGACATGACTATCTGTTAAACTATCCTTCTTTTTTCTGCCTCAAATAATCCCAGATGAATTATAAAGAAGTTTCTTTCTATTATTATTATCATTATTATCTATGAGCTAATCAGTCATGAATAAAACATTCCATAATCCATCATTTATAATGTATAACCCCAATTATTTCAATAAGGTCATTTGTCTTTTTGAAAAAAAAGAAAAAAAGACAACAAAATTACATCGAGCACTTAGAAATGTACTTTTTTCTCATAGTTACTATTGAATTGATCAATTTTATCATAGAAAATGTAATTCATACTATTGATTTGTTTACTTTTTTCTTCTCATAGGTATATGTATCTAGAATATGGTATAACTTACTGTATTTTGTTCTCTCTCTCATATTATTTATCAACTTATTTAAACACATAAATATTGGTACAAAAAGGGCCGTGATACTGCCCAGGTGCCCAAACTGAAGCAGAGGGTTTACTTAAGGGGCTAGACCAGTAGCCTTTGACCTGAAGGTCTAATCCACAAGACAGTGGAGCAACGTTAGGAGGCGCAGTCCCATGGTAACCGGTGACCGACGATTGATTCATACGCCATTTGTTCCCTCAGGATACTGGAGCCCATGTGCACCATTGGTTCGGAATGAGGGTTTTCCAACTCCCCTAGGTGAACTTTCCGTGTCCACCAACCCGGTTAAAGCGCCGGACAATCGCTTTTCGTGCTCTCAATTTCGTAAACAACACCCCTGGTGTGAGAAGGCCATGAGTAGGACTTCCCTGTCAGAGGCTAGATACGCGTGGCCATATGATAGCATTTCGAGAGGGAGAGCGGATTCTCCCCACTCTCAGCCGTACCAGGGCATTTGAAGGCTCCCTCTCACAAATCTATTACTTCTCTTCTAGTGTAGTTGTTATGATCATTTTTTCAAAAACGTAAGGTAAATTTATTATGAGTAATTTTAATCACTGAATTCATGAGTTGATCTAAACTAGATCATCATTGAAAACCTGGAAGCATTGAATGGTCATTTCGTCCTAGTATAGGACTCTTAAGCAGTGCGTGTCCACGATCTCACACGCGAAACTTGAACTCAGGACCTTCCTTATTGCGCGCGAACCCCACCCCCTGGGATTCGAACCCAGGACCTATCGGTTTATTCATAGTTAGATTTGTATAAATACAGTTGAGTATTATTTAACAATAATTAATCAACACATATTTACAATTTCATACCATTAGACGTCTATAACTAACAGTGAACACTAGTTGAATACATTATGTACTTGTCCCTCTGAAGATATGATTACATGTTACAAATGATTGGGAAAAAATCGATCTCTTGTGTTATTCGCACTTTAATTGATTACCGTATTGCTCACCACGTCAGTAATCAGTTAGAAATCTTTATTTCATTCAAAATTGAAAAAATTGAAAAACCTATAGGTCCTGGTTTCGAACCCCGCGGGATAGGATCGTGGATGCGCACTTCTGAGGAGTTCCATACTGGAACGAAACAGCGGTCCAGTGCTTCCAGGTATTCCATAATGGTCTAGCTTTAGTTGATTCATGAATTTAACCATCAAATTACTGAAATCTCCACAAAACCCTGTTCTGAAAGCATTTATTACCCCATATGATTGTAACTTGTCAACACAATGTTGCTTAGAATATTGATTCAGAAAATGTAATAAACAGTGAAAATAGGGGCATTTAATTTGACTTTTATAATGTCAAAATACAAGCATGAATAAATGTTCCTGGCTTCAATGATTAAAAATGTATGTCTCCTGTAAAATGAAGCAATAACTTCAATGATGTTAGATGCATAAGCACGGTTTTCACTTCGCAGTTGTCCACACTGTGGAAGAGTTCTTCTAGAGGTACCTGAAAAGGAAATCGGGTAACAGTTGGTTTAAGCGATCTGAGAGCATGACTGCAGTGCTTGAGGCCGGTCACACACGATGATTTAGTAAGTAATTTTTGCGTTAGCCCCGTATTTATTAGAACCTTACCACCGGAGACGAAAATCCATGGGACAAGGCTGAAACAATAATACGTTATTATTTATTGACTTGAATTAATAATAGTACAACTAGGCACAGAGATAAGTACGTGGTACACAAATAGGAAAATAAGATACTTAAGAGATAGAAGCAGAAAGAGTATAATTAAAACAATAAAGAAAACATTCACTTAAATCAGTGGACAAGAATAGATCATGACAGGAGACAAATCAGTTTTAAAAAAAATCTGATTCATAAGGATTCTTCCGATTAAAAAAGCGCTCCTCTCACTTTTATGTAAAAGAAACCTACATGAATACCACTATCGGCTACTATTGTGAGCGATGTTCGATAACATCTGAAATCATTGAATTGTACCATCTCTACGACTCTAATCAAAGAGTCATAAGATGGTCCGACAGATACTAGTCCTACATAACGTTTTTTTTCATGTCCTAGAGGTATTTCATAAACTAATCAACTCTTCGTTGTTTTTCAAACCGACTCCACTGTCAATGACAATTCAGAACTTATCTTGAACAGGAATTTATGACTTCATACTCTGTGTTGTCAAAACATCTTACTATTTGCTATTGTTATGCATTCCGTTATGATTTATAATTATTCTTGTGTGATCAACAGGCGTCTGGTTAATTGTGGTCATTTGCAGTATTATTGAACATGTTACCAGTCATCTTGTTAAAAGGGATAAAGATAGCTGAAGTCTAATAAGAACTTATACCTTAACTATGAATGGAATAAGATTAGATTCAATTAATGAACTGATATTATGGAAGACAATAAGTTACAGATTCATTTTTTTACAATCTTGTAATGCTAGGAACATTTCATTTGTTAGAGGGATATTGATTGGATTAAACCATGTTCTGTATAGGATTGTGTAGTTGAGCACGCTGATTGCCTCTTTTCTAACCAATCAGTGCTAGTGGAGACTTGGAAAAGACTCTAGAATCTTCTTATATAAAAATTATCAATATACTAACGTTTTAAATTTACTTAGTATTGTTTGTTTGAATCTTCTCATTGATGTTTAGGACTGCAACTGGTCAGTCACTAATTGGCATACGTGCATAAAGTGCGTATTCCCTTGATATAGCGTTAATTCACAAGCATTATAAGCAAAGATGGATAGTGGCTAACAGTGGAATCCAGAACGCGCGTTTCGCTCTATTTGGGCTTGTCAGCTGGATGTACCTGCACCTCAGAGTTGATGTTCACTCTGAGACCTGAACCCAGTACCTCTCGCTTCAAACGCCCTCACATTATCCACTTATCTACTGAGTCCTGATAGCCACTTGCTTGTGCGACTCTTACTTCCATTCAACCTTTTTATTTGGAATATAATTACGTTCCCGTTTAACCGTGTTCTGATTTGGAGACTTGTCGAGTAAAGTAATGTCCAAGAATACTGAGCAATAAGAGTAGCTGAATTGTAATAAGAGGAATGATAACAATATGGAATCTTGGCATCTGACTATAGCACAATTTTTCTATAAACTTGAATTCTGAAATAACCTTTAAAATATTATGATGTTGTAAGCAAAGAGGGATGGTGACTAGAAGTGGAATCCAGGGTGCACGTTCTGTCCTATTTAGGACTCGTTAGTTGAATGTACATACATCTCATAGCTGATATTCACCCAAGGACTCGAACCCATTACAATTCACTTCAAGCGCCATCACGTTATCCACTTAACCACTGTATTGAGTTCGAGTACCAGAGCGAAAATCAATTCTGAGATGCAGGTACATCCAACTGACTAGTCCCAAATAAGACGAAACGCGCGACAAAGTATTTTTACTTTACACTTTTATTTTTACCTCTAATAAAAATCAATTAATATGTAATATCAACTACACTGTCAGCAGAGATAAGCACTCTATGTAAACCCATTGTCTATTCATTGTAATTGTGTAAAGAAGATTCGTAGGAATATTTGACGAACTTAAGATTAATGATAATCTTTGTTCTATATTGAATAATAATAATACCCATCAGATTACATTCAAGTTAGTGAAATTCCTCGAAAAAGTCTCCAGACGCCTCCAGAAACCTCTGGAAAAATGAAGAATTATGTGTCACAATTTGATTGAATAATTATTATTCACAGTTGAAATCATGAGTCAATTGAAGCTAG
>NC_031495.1:37680025-37701455 GCF_000237925.1 Schistosoma mansoni
CTAGCTTCAATTGACTCATGATTTTAACTGTGAAAATGCTAAATTCTTCACAAAACCCCCTCGAATTATTATTCATTTTGTTACTAAATTTGGTGCACTTCCTCAAGCTTCTGGGAAGATAAGGTCACTCGTAAATTGGTATGTAAATAAATTTGATTTCTGTAAATAAATTAACCTTGAAACAAAGCCCCTATTATTAAATTACGACTTTTCTCTACAGTTCAGTTTCAACTGTACAAGTAATCAGAGAATAAAGATAGTAACTAGGATACCAGTAACAAGCGTTCGAGTAGCAGATGTATCAATACTCAATACATATGAATAAGGTATAATTTGGAAATTTTATTTGTTGTCAAACTGTAGTTAGTAAATATTTATTATCAGAATGAGGGTTTGTGGAGATTGTGATATTGTAATAGTTGTATTCAGGAGTCGATCCAAGCTAGACCAACATTGAAAACCTGGAAGCATTGAACGTCCGTTTTGTCCTAGTATAGGACTACTCAACAGTGTGCGTCCACAACTTCGTATGCGGGAATTGAACCCCGGATCTTCGGTCTCGTGAGCTAATTCTTATCCACTAGACCACTGAGCAAGCATCCAACGGTGTTAATGTCTAATTTCAATCGTCTCATACTAGGATGAAACGGCCGCCTAGTGCTTTCAGGTTTTCAATGATGCTATAGATTAGATAGACTCATGAATTTAAATATTTGTTACCATGACAATAAATATCCAAAGTCTTTTTAAGTTACTAATCACTTACAACCGATCAATCATTATGCAACATTCACGTATATAAATTCATTTAGTATTGTTTGATCGAATCTTCCCATTGATGTTAAGCACTGCAATTGATCAATCTCTTATTGACATATGTGCATACTGTGCGTATTGCTTCGATATTGCCTTAATTCACAAGCATTATAAGCAGAGATGGACTCAATAGATAAGTGGATAACGTGATGGCGTTTAAAGCGAACGGTACTGGATTCGAGTCTCAGAGTGAACATCAACTTTAAAATGCAGGTACATCCAGCTAACGATTCCCAAATAGAACGAAAAGGGTATCCTGGATTCCACTGCTAGACACTATCTATCTTTGCTTCATTCTTATGGATATGGATTATTTGTTTTTTCAAAACCTTATAAGGGATTAAGTAGATTTCCAAGAGTCTCTATGTTGTTCTTGGTTAAAAGCTAGATATTTGGGATGAGGATTAAAGGATTTCATGTTTAGAGTTTTCAACATGAACTAACATCAGCCATTATGTAAAATATGCATACTTTAGTCATATGAATGAATAGATTTCACTCAAAAATACAAAGGGTATTATCTGATTACCTCGTTCATAAAGTATGGTGGGATCAAGTGATGATTTATTTCCGGACCGAAGAGGAGACTCAGCCCTTCCTCTCCAAATGCTTTAATACAATCTCGCGTAAATAGTCGCTTATAATTCATGTATATAATTCAAACATTATGAATGAAAGTTACATTTCCGTTTGATTCGACCACTATAGTTACATTTGTTATTCAATATAGTAATATACAAATGGATCGACCCATTCACTAACTGGTTATTCATTGATCACAAAAATTAAAAGAAAAATTTATCGATTTCAAAAATGTTAATTTTCAACCACAAAACAGAACAACAACAACAAATAAACAAACAATAAGTAACGGAAACGTAAACATGAAAACACAAACCATTTTTAAACTATAGTTGCTATGTGAAGGGGATCTGGTTTAAATGGGATGATGAATAGATTCATTGGAAATATAGCAAAGTGTAGGTTTAAAAACTCATTTCTTCAAGTATTCCATTCATTTCTTTCATTTGAAACAACAACAATGAAAACACTAGAAAGTTGTTAAAAGTATGTTGACAAGTGGAAAATTCGAATAACAGTAGTCATAGTTACTTCTTTCTAGAGTAAATGGTTTCATTATATACATATATATCCCTCAGCAACAACATAGAATCAGGCACATATATAAGTTAGTTCAAGTTGCTATACCTCATTAGCACAATAAGATGAACATCAAATTCATGGAAGCAGTTACTTCAATGATAGTAATATATATAAAAGAAAGATGATATATAAGGATATGATACAGGGAAAAAGAATTAGTTCCTAGAAAGAAAGGTTTAAAGTAATTCTGATCTCACAGTTTAAAGAAAGACAGAAAGTGTATACACCTACGTCCTTGTGATCGATCATGAGCTATGTCACTCAAAGTCTCCAATCACTGGTTACGATAGTCGTATCGACTCCAAACAATTAGTCTGCGTCTACCAACATGACTCAGGTCATGTTGGGTTCAAGTCGCAGAGTGAACATCAATTCTGAGATGCAGGCATATCTAACTGATGAGTTCCAAATAAGACGAAACGTGTGAAAACTGAATCCCACTTCTAGCTACCATCCATCTTTACTTATAATACTTGTGAATTAAGGCAACGCACAATATGCACATATATCAATAAGAGACTGATCAATTGCAGTACTAAACATTAATGGGAACATTTAGGTGAATAATACCAAATGAATTATTGATTGTCATTTCCATCAGGGTTTTATATTCTTTTCTCTTTTAATATAGTTAAACAATAGGGTTAGGGTACTGGGTTCGAGTCCCAGAGTGAACATCAACTCTGAGGTGCAGGTACATCCAGCTGACGAGTCCCAAATAAGACAAAACGCGTGTCCTGGATTCCACTGCTAGCCACTATCCATCTTTGCTTAGTTAAACAATAGTTGTATTTTGTATTTCAATGAATGTCAATTCACCTTGTCGTATAAATGTGGGTCATTTATTGTTTTGTTACTTTTTTTATTATTATTTTACATTCTACAATGTTCTTGGAGAAAAGAGGTGAATTCCTTAATTTAATTTATTATAAATATCAGATAGAAAATAGGGAAATTTTATTTCCCCCCCCTCCGGCAATTTGAAAGTATTGATTGAAAACCATGATTAAGATCATGAACCGATCTAAGTTAGACAACCATTAAAGGACTTGAAAAGATTGGGTGAAAGTTTTGTCTCAATGTAGGATAATCTAGTATTGTTCAGTTTCGAGCTTAGAACCAGGGATCAAACCCATAGCCTTCAGTTTTGTATGCTAACATTGAACTTTAAGACAACTGATCCAGGATTCGGTGGTCTACAAGTATAAATTCAATTAGTCCACGATATTGAGTGACCATTGTTTTGTAAAACATGCAGATTCAAAATATGCTGAATGTTCATTATCTGATAGTGTATATGATCTATTTCAAGTTGTCTGGAGCTGAAAATATCACAATGAAACACTGAGATGAAGCATAACACTTTGGTTAACAAAGACTAGTTATCAGCTACAATATCTTAGTACAAACTTACACATCCACATCTAAAATATGTCGACTTTCAGACTATCGCGACTACTTCGACCGTATGGTCAAGCTCATCCTACTGTACATAGCTAAATAATACAAAGACTCGATAGGAATGAAAGTGACCAATTCAAGCTAGCTCTTCATAAATATATTTGATAATGAAACCTGACTCAATCATGATTTGACAAACATTAGTGTTGAATACCTTAGAATTTCAAAAGATTGACTACTTCAATAAACTTTTAGCTCTAATCATCCAACATCTTGTACCTAGATGACAATAAATTAATCCATTTAGGCTATTATATAATTATGAAGTAAATGAACTACGAAGATAAATATTAAGTTTCTTCAATCATAAGGAATTCATCATAGATAAGGTCTACTGATGAAAGCTTCCAACTATTGAATTCATTCATATCAACTTCTGAAGACAATAAGAACAATGGTTCTAGCACAATAGCATGAATTCACTTTATTTCATCTGGTTCTTATCAGCTGCTTACAAGCTGCGATATTCAAAAATCATCATTACAAAATGTGTTTAAATTTCTCATATAAAAGAGTTTATTTGTAAGTCATTTTGAAGATACAACAGTATATGGGGGTTTTTGTGGAGATTTTGAGTAATTTTTTTATATATAGTTGAAATCATGAGTCAATTGAAGCTAGACCACCATGTAAAACCTGAAAGCACTGAATGACTGTTTCGTGTTATTGTGGGACTCCTCAGCAGTGCGCATCCACGACCTCACCTCACGAGATTCGAACTCAGGACCTACCAGTCTCGCGTGCGAGCAATTAACCCATAGACCACTGAGCCGGCATCCAATGGTATTAATGTCTGACTTCAACCGATCCACGAACTTGAGCAAGGCTGGTAGGTCCTGGGTTCGAATCTCAGGAGGCGGGATCGTGGATGCGCACTACTGAGGAATTCCACAATAGGACGAAACAGTCATCCAGTGCTTCCAGGTTTTCCATGGTGGTCTAACTTCAATTGACTCATGATTTCAACTATATATAAAAAATACAACAGTATAATATAGCAAGGGTGTAAATAAATTTAATATTGTAGATATATACCTTATATGAAAGAATATTCTACAACATTGATTGTAACAAGAGTTCAAATGGCTAGAAACAAGTGATTACATAATGAGTAAATGCTGATAAGAATAAAATACAATTATCAAACATATCGTGGATATAGGACATCAGGTCGATACCTTGCAATCTTTCAAAGTGATTATTGAACAGCCATACTCCAGTCTTCTGAAGCCGTTTCTATCAGATGTTAAAATCCTGATTTATATGTTCAAAAGGAGATGGTTATTAATTTTTGCTTACCTTAGTGACAAAATATTCCTTCATTGCATCTTAAAAGATGTTTCCAACTCTTCCTTGCATTTATTACATCATTATGTCTTTTCATTTCGACTGTCTTCCAGATTAGTAATCTTGTTTCATTAACTGGGCTTTGCACATGAGTCATGAGTCAATCTAAGCTAGACCACCATTGAAAATATCGAACTACTGACTGGCTGTTTCGTCCTAGTATGGAACCGTTCAGCAGTGCAAATCCACCATCCCATATGTGTGACTCGAACCCAGGACCTTTGATCTCATGCTCGAACTCTTAACCTCCTAGATCACTGCACCGGCATTTAACGGTGTTAATTTCTCATTTCGATTGATTCTTGACCTTGTGCAACACTTCATCTATTGTCTAAAGTGGATAACTGTCTCCACTCAACACGGATTGGACTCCACCGATCATGGCTTATCACTAGATCTCCAGGAATCACATCTTCAAGCCAGTTATCATAAGCTTGCCTAACCTGTTATGTTAGTGAGGAAACTATGAATTACTAGCAATCAGCAGTTGTTTAACTGAATATACACAAGTATTCTTTTGATCCAGACAATGACATAGGTTGAAACCTTGTGTAGATGTATAATTGACCATCTTCCAAATAGCCTGCCTTTTTTATCTTTTCTCATCTACCACTTTTCTTTGAGATGGCATGTGAGCATCTGTACACGATTTGTCCCACGTGCGAGATCGTGAATGTACACTGTTGAGGAATCCCATACCAGGACGAAAAGGCCGTTTAGTGCCTTTAGGTTTTCAACGGTAGTCTAGTTTATGTTATTTCATGAATTCAACTGTTGAAATCACTACAAAATAAATTTTCAATATTTAAGGGAGAGGGATGGTGGTGACTCAAAAATATCTGTCCAATTTTTTCAATATCTATAAATTGTATTTACTATTTTAGTATTTTCATAGTTGAAATCACTAGTCAATTGAAGCTAGACCACCATGGAAAACCTGGAAGCACTGGACGGCCAACTCGTCCTATTATGGAACTCCTCAGCAGTGCTCATCCACGATCCCGCAACCGCGAGATTCGAACTCAGGACCTACCATAATCGCGCCAGAGCACTTAACTGATAGACCACTGAGATATTTTAAATGAAAATTATTATTATGCATACTATTATGAAAGTATGTATCTTGACTGTTAAATAATCCCTCGAATAATTAAGTTAATAACAAACGTTTTATCATTACTGAGTAGATCTGTTTAATGAGACTGTGGTTCACTGAAATGGATAGTTTAATTATGAAGCTTTCATTGTTCAACTGAACAATATCATCAGAACAAACTTCAAGTATAACTGAGGTACTTCTCCTGTCGACCTTTAGCCTGTGAGTGCCGGCAATTTACTTTAATTATCTCTCTATTCGACCTGGTTTTCGATCTTATATTTCTCCATGATTTTTCTGATTGGTTGATAGATTGTATCGATTTCAGTGTGTCTGCTGATTGCTGATCGACCTGAGTCCTAAGCTTGCATAAATTCTTTGGTTCTCTTAGTCTTCCCTCTACCCAAAATTTCAACAATTTCCCAGTTGAATGTATGTCCACAATTGTCAACATACATTGATATAAGCGAAGATACAGTATAGCAGTTATCAGCTGGTTGGTGTTCATGAAGGAATACTCAAGTTAAATATCTAGAGGACGATAAATAGTGAATGCGTCTGCTCCACAGTAATAAATTTTGAGTCATATTACACAACGTTTTCAACTACTGATAGCTATTATTACGCGAATCTCAACCAGGTAGTTTACACCTATCAACATATCTCATACCAAAAGACAATGACTTCGTGAAATGAAGACACATTCTGGTATGCTTCCCCCTAGGTTTCTTCCAATCTACCAGTACACCAACAAATATAGACCATAAAGGTAGGCAACAGTTAACCATACGCAACGTTAGTCAACAGAAAATCACAACATCTAGGTAACTTAACATTACATGCCTAATATTGACATGTTAGGTGAATTTAAGTAGTTCACAGGAAACCATATTTCATCTAGACCTCATGTTAGCTGTTATTCGTCAATAAGACATACCTATTGTGGGATTCGAACTACTGTCACTCACTTTGACCGTTTGAGGCGTTGCCAGTGAGCTTCCGTTTATTTTTTGTTTTGTTTTGAATATATCACTATACAAACGTGCTATCCATACAGGAAATGAGAAAGACATTTCATTACACTTACTTGATTTTTCAAATAATTGTATTTTGTTTTTGTTTTCCTCCTTGAATTAGTGATATCAAAACCAATTCATGGATCAATATTCAAACACATTGATTATTGGAAGATCTTATAATTGACTTATTTCACATTATGTAAATGAATGATTATAGTAAATAGAATTTTACGGCTCAAAATAGAGTAAATAATTTCCTATTTAAATTATTAAAAAGACACTTAATATTGTTTGTGGAATTCAAAAACGCACGTTTCTTCCTATTTAGGACTCGTCAGTTGGATGTATCCGCCAGCCACTATCCATCTTTGTTTATAATGCTTGTGAATTAAGGCAATATTGAGGCAATACGCACAGTATGCACATATGTCAATTAGAGACTGACCAGTTGCAGTTCTAAACACCAATGAGAATATTCAAACAAGTAATACTAAGTGAATTCAAACTTCACCCTATCGCACAAGCAAGTGGCTATCAAGACTCAGTAGCTGAGTGGATAACGCGTTGACGTTTGAAGCAAACGGTACTGGATTCGAGTCTCAGAGTGAACATCAACTCTGAGATGCAGGTACATCCAGCTGATGAGCCCCAAATAGGATGAAACGCGCGTGCTGGACTCCACTGCTAGCCACTGTCCATCTTTGCTTATTAAAAGACAGAAAACTCATACTTTTCTTTCACTGACATCAATCAAATTATATTCTTATGCCTATTTCATTGTATGAAATGATAAAGTCAAATGATCTAGTTGCTATGATTATCATGGATGAAAGCTAAACGAGTATTTAAAGACATTTAACTATATATTTCACTAATTGGCTTCAACAAGAGATGGATTAACTTAAGAAGGTTTAAATAAATCTAGATCAGAGTATCTCAAAACACAGTTCCTGTGATATGATGTCACATAGTACTATTGATTGTTATGACTTTTGCCCTGCCAAATATCATGTGACAAAATTGTCAATTAGAACATGACTTATATAACCATGACATTATGCCAAACCAATGACTGATTCACCAGTACGAGCAGCCTAGTGCCAACTCTCAGTCCTCATTGGTTCTTCTTGCCTAATCCTGTCCGTTTGAGTCCAAAACACAAAATTCATTTTCCACTGTATAAATTGTGAAGTTCAGACATATGCAGTTTATATACAAGCAGACCAAACCGCATCATACCATAAAATAGAAAATGATAATTGTACAAGAATTTTTTGAATAGTTGAGATCATGAATCAATTGAAGCTAGACTACTATGGAAAACCTGGAAGCACTGGACGGCCGTTTCATCCTATTGTGGAACTGCTCAGCAGTGCGCATCCACGACCCCACCTCGAGAGATTCGAACCCAGGACTTATCAGTTTCGTGCTCGAACGCCTAACCACTAGACCTCTGAGCCGGCATCCAACGGTGTTAATGTCTAACTTCAACTGATCCACGAAATTGTGCGACACATCCTCCGATGTTTTCAGTGAGCTACTATCTCACAACAGACGTGGTTGAACTCCACTGGTCACTGCTTCTCACTAGAACTCCAGGAAATACCTCATGGTGCCAGTCACTAGTGAGCATATGTTGATTAATATTATTATCGGAAGGGGTTTTGTGGATATTATAGTACAAGATCAAAGCAAAAGTGGCTGTGAGTACAAAAGACTCTTACTAATAAATTGGAAATAACTTTAGAATAGTAAATCGTATAATAGTAGTAAACAGGTCAAATAGAAGCTTATAATAAAAGGAACATGAATATCCATACAACATAGTTACTTAATGGTAATCCAATAGGAATATATGTAATAATAGTCCATAAATAATTCTTAGCAGTTACCCTTCATTTATTCTTTGTTAGCATATAACATTAATAAATCAGAAAAACCTGACATTATTCGTTATTCAATAATCAATCAATTGTATATATTAACTGTGTTCTAGAAGAGGTCGGTCACGACATAATCGTAACGTCTCTGACTAGGAAATTAAATGACGATCCCACTTGAAGTATTAGTTCTTACAAGATTACATGTACATTTTGCTGACAAGTCGCAAATAGCAGAGGACCAAGGTGAAACAGGATTTCATGTAGATTATCTCTGACTGCTTTACGCTTATTTTTTTCTCTCTGTACTAATCAATAAGTTTATCCAATTTTATAGTTTTCACAATATACTAACCTTGATTAGACAATCATCGAGAAGTTTCATCTGGAAACGAAACAGTTGTCCATTTTGACGTTTTTTCTTCTTCTAAAGTTTAAAATTACTACCTAACTAAAAACCAATCCTTGATGTCAACTATTTAAAAAATCTCTACGAATCCTCCCAATAAAAGGCCCTCAAATGCCCCGGTACGTTCGAGAGTGAGGAGAGTCCGCTCTCCCTCCTCAAATGCTTACATATGGTCACTAGTATATACCTTCAGCTAGGGAAGTCCCACTCACTGCCTTCTCGTGCCATTATTGTTGTTTACGAAATTGAGAGGACGAAAGTGAGTGTCTGGCGCTTTAACCAAGTTGGTGGACACAGAGGGTCCACCTAGAGGAGTTGGGAAACCCTGATTCCAAACCAATGGTGCACATGGGCTGGCTCCAGTATCCTGAGGGAATAAATCGCGTATGAATCAATCGTTGGTCACCGGCTCCCATGGAACTGCATCTATTTACGATACTCCACTGCCTTGTGGATCAGATCTTTAGGTCAAAGGCTCCAGGTGTGACCGCCTAAGAAAACCACTTGTTTCGGTTTGGGCACCTGGGCAGTTTCACAGCCCTCACACAAATCCAATGAGATTTGTGTGGCACATATGTATCTGGTGCCTCTTTGTACCAATATTTATGTGTTCAAAATAAACAAACAACTTCCACTAAAGAACCAAGAACCCGTAAAATCATTACAAAATAAATAAATCAATGGCTTGTTCTGTTATTTTTTTTTTGGTTTTCATGTTCCTTTACATATGCACTTTTGTCACTATGTGTTTTTGTATATGTTTAAATGAGTGATTAATAGAGGTATTTATAACTATCTGAAGTTGTTGTTGTTGTTGTTGTTTTCTTTTTGTTGATTTTAACTTCTCCCCCGTCATACTACTTGACATTAAGTAAAGAAGTAGAATGAGAAAATCATGTAATGACGTATAGAACATGTTTTTTTGTGTCCCCAAAAAATAGTTAAGCATTAAATATCTAAGTGTAGTTTGTTTTTTTTACTTCTTTCGAAAATATGATATTGATTTTCATTAGTACTTGACAACAATACAAAGTAGGTAGTAATCATTGAATTCACTTAGTATTACTTGTTTAAATATTCCCATTGATGCTTAGGACTGCAACTGATCAGTCTCTTATTTGCATATGTACATACTGTGCGTATTGCCTCAATATTGCCTTAATTCACAAGCATTATAAGCAAAGATGGATAGTGGCTAGCACTGGAATCCAGGATTGGATTCTAGTCCCAGAGTGAACATTAATTCTGAGATGCAGGTACATCCAGCTGACGAGTCCCAAATAGGACAACGAAATGTACGTCCTGAATTCAACTTCTAGCCACTATCTATCTTTGCTTATAATTAAGTATTATTCAACTAACACAAACTGAAATTTTGGACAAATATCGTTTGTGTTTTTGTTTTGTTCTTGTCACAAAACAAGTTGACAAATTTTTTTTGGTTTTTTAAATTTTTGTTCTTTTTATTTTTTTTTTTGATTAAATAATCACTAGTTTAACTGATTTGTACAAAAAAAACAAAAAAAATAGTTCCTAAGGGATCATGTTCATTTTTCAACTCTTGATAACATCAAGATACTTCCACTACATAGAAATGATACATCACAAAGAATTAGCCTTTTCCATATGTCTTTAACAAATAAGATAGGGGAAAAAGATGAATCTGTATATGTTTTCTTGGATAAGTTTTTGTAAAAAAAAGGGAAGAAAAAAAGAGAGAAAAGAAAAAAAGAAAAAAGTGGTGTTTATTCGTTATTTCTTAAAACAATGGCATACTAACTTATTATGATATTCATATAAGAATAAATTTATGTTAGTAGTATGAAGATTTATGTGTAGAATAATCTGGTGTCTTGTCTTGTTTGCTTGCTTGCTATTCCCAATGGAGCATAGGCCAGAGACCATCATTCTCCAACCCAATCTGTCCTGGGCCTTCCTTGTTAGTTCTATCCAATTTTTGTTCATTCTTCTCATATCTGTCTCCATTTCTCGGTGTAATGTGTTCTTCGGTTTTCCTCTTTTCCTTTGATGTTGAAGATTCCATGTGAGGGCTTGCCATGTGATGCAGTTGGGTGATCTACTCAATGTCTGTCCTATCCACTTCTTGAGCTTCTACTTGATTTCTTCCTCCTTTGAAGTCTTGTTTTTTGTCTCCCACAGCAGGCTGTTGCTGATAGTGTCTGGCAAACTGATCCGAAGTATCTTACATAGACAACTGTTAATAAATACCTATATCTTCTGAATGATGGTTTTCGTAGTTCTCCACGTCTTCGCCCCATAATACAGAGGAACTGTCTTGACATTTGTATTGAAAATTCTGATCTTGATGTTGGTTGACAGACAGTTGTTTTGAGTTCCAGATGTTCTTCAGTTGTAAATATGCATATATATATATATATATATATATATACTGATTAATTACATCAGTCTGAAATCACACTAAGTGATTGTAGAGATTGTTGAATTTCATTGAAATCATGAATTGATCAGAGTTAAACAATAACTGAAAATCTGAAAGTTTTGGATGGTTGTTCCGTCCGAGTATGGAACTCTTTAACAGTAAGTACCCATAATCCCACACGTGATAATTGAAATCAAGATATAAGGTCTTAAGCGTGAACGTTTATTTTGTAGACTACCGAGTCGGTTTTTAGTGGTGTATATGTCTAACTTCAATCAATCCTTGATATTGCATGGATATCACCCATTGTCCTCGCCAGGTAGCTGCCTCACCTCCACTGATCACGGCTTCTCTTTAGAACTCTAAAAATTTCTTTTTGAAGCTAGTCACTAGTGAACACACGACAATAATCAGTATGGATTTGTAGAGCTTGTTCAATTTCGTTGAAATTAAGAACCGATTGGACTATCATACCTAGACGAATCGGCAGCTCAATGCTTCCAAGTTTTCAGTGGTGGTGCAAGTCAGATCGGTCCATGATTTTAAGCATACTTTATTTAATTTTAACATTTAAATACACCCTCAATGCTATTGAAGATCGATTATAAAACATATAATGATATACAGTTGATTGGTCACTGAGCAATGACCAGAGTAATGTTTGTCTAATCCTTTTAATGACTAAGTGAACAATGATATTCAAATTACCCTATGGCCACTAGTCTGAATGACTTGACATCCCCCATCTTATTTTAGGGTGTTAGGCAGTTGAAGGTAGTCTACAGGAAACCTTAAACACAGTAGATAGGACTCGTCACTACTCAGTGAGGAATCATTTGCGAGCATCTTAGTCCTACATTATATAGGTTGTGGCCGAATAGCTAAGTAGTGTTATCTCAGTGATTGGAAGCTGAATGATCTAAGTTTGAATCTACCAAGGAGTATTAATTCCTGTTAGACTTCATGTACGACTTAATTACTACCTCTAATTAAAACGAAATCAAAGTTCAGACTAACTGTCTCCAACTAACAAACATATCTGATTATGTATCAGAAGAATTCATTGTTCTCCGATTAAATACAACCAAAGTAAATAATTTATTATTATCGGAATGGGGATTTGTGGAGATTGTAGTAATTTGATTAGTTGACTTCACCAGTCGATCTAAATCAGACCACCATTGAAAACCTGAAATGGAGTTCAATCCATGTCGGGTAAAGACAGTTATCCACTTCAGACAATAGATGAAGAGTTAAGTATAATCAAAAAAATTAACACCATTCGATACTGGTTCAGTAGTTTAAAAGTTAATCGTTCGCCCAGGAGACCGACGGTCCCAAGTTCCAGTCCCATGTGTAAGATCGTGGATGTACACTTCTGAAGAGTTTCATACTAGGACGAAACAACCATCGATTCATGAATTCAACTATTAAAAAAATTATTTCAATATGTGTACTGTTTTTTTTTTGTTTTCAATAAAACCTCTATAATCACTGATTCTAATTGATAAACTCATAGAATCAAATTTTAATAAAATCGTTTGACCTTAAAACAAAAAATGATCATTGAAATGGATATTCATCGGGGTGTTTGTTTTTTATTCATTATATGACCTTATACATGAAATATACAACACTTTGTAAATATCATATTTAAATTCAATTATCAATGTATATTCATACAATTTGTACTTATAATTAAATCATTTAATATAATTCAATGAGTATTTGAATATCACTGAAAATAAATGGGTAAAGATGGATGGTGGTTAGCAGTGAAATTCAAGAGTAGCGTCTTATCCTATTTAGGACTCTTCGACTGGGATGTATCTGTATTTCAGCTTCACTTCGAACGCCATCGCGTTATCTGGGTTCAAGTCTTAGAGTGAACTTTAATTCTGAGATGTAGGTACATCCTACTGAAGAGTCCCGAATAGGAAGAAACGTGTGTCAAACTGGATTCCAATGCTAACTACCATCCATCTTTGTTTATAATGCTTGTGAATTAAGGCCCCTCAAATGTCCTAGTACGGTAGAGAGTGGGAAGAGTCTGCTCTCCTTCTACAAATGCTCTCATATGGCCACGCGTATATAGCCTCTGTCAGGGAAGTCCTACTCACTGACTTCTTGTGGCATTACTGTTGTCTACGAAATTGAGAGGACGAAAAGCGAATATCCGGCGCTTTAACCGGGTTGGTGGACCCTCTATGTCCACCTAGAGGAGTTGGGAAACCCTGATTCCAAACCAATGGTGCACATGGGCTCCAGTATCCTGAGAGAACAAATGGCGTATGAATCAATCGTTGGTCACCGACTACCATGGGACTGCATCTCCTCAGGATGCTTCACTGTCACGTGGATCAGATCCTTAGGCCAAAGGTTCTGGGTGTGGCCCTCTAAGCAAACCACCTGCTTTCAGTTTGGGCACCTGGGTAGTATCACAGCACTCATACAAATCAAATGAGATTTGTGCGGTGCATATGTATCTGGTACTTCCTTGTACCAAGATTTATGTGTTTAAATAAATAAAAATAAAACAATATCGATGCAATCCGCACAGCATGCACATATACCAATAAGAGACTGACCAACTGCAGTCCTAAACATCAGTTGGAAGATTCAAACAAACAATACCAAGTGAATTGAAAGTGAATAGGTGTACATCATAAACCGATTTAAGTTAATGTTATAATAAATAGAGTAGTTGTAAAAGCTGGAACCTGATATTCTTCAAGTTTATTATTCATTATTAGTCTTTTTGTATAATTGTATCGAATCTAATCTTGATGGGGGAAAAACAATTTATTGTTTAATGTTAAATTATGGAGTGTCTTCATCAAATGTGAAAACTGTACATTTGCATATCTTCCATCAATTGTCTCTTACAAACTTCATCATCCCTCGATTACCGTTGTTATTACAATGACTCTCTGTTCATATTCCTGTTCTTTTCAATTCAATCTTCTACTGTCTGGCATTCCAACCCTGATTGGTGTTACACAATACTTATGTTGACTCACTATTCCTGATTTGATACCAGTTGGTCACTCACAGTTCTCCTATCCACTGACTTTTTTGACTTACTCATGTATAATACTGATTTTTCATTTTATGGTGTATTACAATGCAGCAATATATATATAAACTACATCTGTCTGAAATATATGGCTAGTAGAAGCTAGATGCTACAACTCGACTCAACGCAGAGTACAAAGGGGAGCTCGTGAATAGCGGATCAGTAGCAGCTTGACTGTTGGTTCAATGTCACTAATGCTAGTCGGGAAAGCAATGGACCAAATCATCGACATTAAGCTATAGAATAAGCAATAGACTAAATTAGGATCAGGATTCTGGTTAATGACTGGGTACGTGATAATAGCCAGTAAATTTCAAGACATAACAGTTAGACAACCATTGAAAACGAGGAATCATTCAAGAGTTACTCCATCATATTATGAAACTTCTCAGTGGCAGTGTACACCCACGACTTCCACTAAGAAAACAAAACCAAAAACCTTTGGACCTCATTTAGGCTACTAAGACAGCAAATACTTCTTAGAAAGTAATAACTAACTCTCTTGTAAGTAGAGAGGTGAATTTTATTGAAACCCTGTACACTTAGTCCCATAACACTTAAACAAACCATTGTCCCATTAAAATCATGAGCTGATCAATGTTAGACCACCATTAAAAACCTGGAAGCGTTAGAAGGAAGTTTCGTGCTAGTATAAAACTCAGAGATATAGTAATCGCGCGAGACTGAAGGTTATGGGTTCGATTCATACGTGGATGGATGTGCACTGCCGCTGGTGTCCCATAATAGAACTTAATGGCCGTCCAGTACATCCAGGTTTTCAGTTGTTATCTAACTTGGATCGATTGAGTATTTCACTGAAAAATTAACTCTCTGTAGCATTAACTTAAGAATATGATGGGGTGTCTGAGTTCTGTAATATCAGACTACATCACTGTCAACATCTAAGAAATTTACAGGTCGATTACCAAATTTTAAAGTTTAGGAAACGAAAATAACTCAGTCACATGTTAGGTGATCGTAGGCATTCTCTAAGAGGTCATTGATCTAGGTTTCGTGCCAGTTACCATTTGTCCTAAAACATACGCGTGATCTTGAAGCGACTGATAATCTAGATTACATGTCACTTAGACTATCTGTTGCCCTATTCCAGTCAATCAGTGGAGGTTTGTCGGATATTTTTTCCAGATTTATTTACCAACCAATATAGTTTAACTGGTTTGTTCTATATCATTGACTGAAATTCCTTCATATCCCATATCTAATCAATCATCTAGATTATTAGAAGGGGTTGTGGATTGTCACTTTTAATTAAAACCTCAAGGTGGTCTTGTGACAGACTACTTTCTCTCCTATTCTTCATCATATAGCTCACTTCTAGAAAATATTTCCAGTTCATGAGATATTTGAGAACTGGCAGGTATTCCACTTTTTATTGCTGTTATATACTACTTATATCTGTCAGCGTAAGTAGCATGCAACACAATATTTGTATACATTAAATTGAACGGTACTTGATATTAATTAAAAAACAATTTATTGAATAGACATTAATCGTCCAGTGTTTTTTGTGTTTCTTTGCGAGTTGGTTTTCTACGGGATGGGGTCGCTAAACCCATGCCCAACCCTCCTCCTTTACCCGGGTTTGGGACCGGCAGTAGCACACGGAGGAGCTACAGGTGGAGTTATTAACCGTTTACGACTAACATAATTACTCCTTCTTAAAATGTTTCATAGATATGTCATAGACAAGTGGAAAAAGTAAATCAATTTCGTTTATTAATCACAACCAAATCAATTAAGTCCTTGTGTAGTGAACGAACATTGAAGTAGGGAAGACCAATTGTTTAATTAATGCTAAATTATGGAATGCATTCATAGAATATAGAAATCATACACTAAATAAATAAGTTGCACATTTTCCATTAGTCATCCTTTATACTGCTTCATGATTCTTTCAATTCCGTTGTTATTACATTTATTCTCTGTTCCCCTTCTATTCTCTTCAATTGAATGAGAACTTCTGAGGAGTCCTATCCTAGGACGAAACGACTGTTCAATGCTTACAGATTTTCAATGGTGGTCTAGCTTAGATCGACTCATGGATTCAGTCATACATCAGTCATTACTACTAATGATATTTATATCATAGTTTTCCACTAGAACTGAATGAGTTGCCTCTTGAAGTTAGTAACTGTTAAGAGTATGGAAATCCTTATTATAGTATATTGCAGAGATTGTTAAATTGTATAGTTCAATCTCCTATGGGATTGTGAATACTCGCCACTTTTAAGGAGTCCGATACAAGGGCAAAATGGTTTTTCATTACTTCTTGGTTTCCAAAGGTTAATTTACTATAGCTATGAAAAAATTACTCATGTCTTACAAGTAATGTACAAGTAAACGATAGCAGAGCTTTAGATTCTGTTAAAAGTTTTACTAAATTATTTTACCTATCAACAAAGTGCCCTGGTACCACCGAGGGTGAGGAGAGTCCGCTCTTTCTCTCGAAATGTTCTCACATAGTCACGTACAAACAACCACTACCAGGGAAGTCCTACTCACTACCTTCTCGTGGCGAGGGTGTTGTCTACGAATTCGAGAGGACGAAAATCGAATGTCCGGCTCTTTGACCGGGTTAGTGGATATAGAAGATCCACCTAGGGAAGTTGGAAAACCCTTATTCCAAACCAATGATGCACATGGGCTTCAGGATCCTGAGGGAACAAATGGCGTATAAACCAATTATTGGTTACCAGTTACCATGGGACTGCACTTCCTAACTTTGTTCCACTGCCTTGTGGATCAGACTTTTAAATCGAAGGCTCCGGGTGTGGCGCCTTAAGAAAACTACATGCTTCAATCTGAGTACCCGGGCAACATCACAACCCGCACACAAATCAAGTGACTTGCGTGGCGCATATGTATTCAGTGACCCTTTGTACCAATATTTATGTGTTCAAATAATAATAAATCAATAACAGAAATTCTATGTTAAAGTATATGACTTAAGTATTTTCGGTTACATAGACTGACTACCACCTTAAAATAATCGTTACATCATGAACGAAATATACTTTTTTTCAATAACAGCTGGACACAATTGAAATGATGTGCACCTTCATAATTAAATAACTTATTGCAAATTCCACTAAGTGTTTTCATGATCAAAACAGCTTGGATAAATTGGAAAAATGAAATTTATTCTACTGATTTCAAGATATCTGTTTCATTCAAATATAATGTTTCCTATAGTATGGGTGAACATGAAGTTCTTATTCATTTGATAAAATAATTATATTATTTAACGGTTGAATTCACGAGTCATTCGAAGTTACACCACCATTGAAAACATGGAGGAGCTTCAGTAGTGCACATCCACGATTCGTTCCGTGAGATTCGAACTCGGGACCTTCGATCTCGCTCGCGGACGATTAACCCCTAAACCACTAAACTGGCACCCGACGGTGTTATAGTCTTACTTCAATTGATCCATGTGCTCACCAGTCACTAGCTTTAAAATGGATTTCTTGGTGTTCTAGTGAGATGCGATAATCCGTGGAGTCCAATCCGGGTCCTGTGGAGACAGTTATTCACATCAGATGATGCATGAACGGTTGCACAAGATCATAGATCGATTAAAGTTAGATATTAACACCGTTGGATCACGACTCAGTAATCTAGAAATTAATGGTTCGCGCACGAGACTGAATGTCCCGAGTTCGGGTCTCATGTGACGGATCATAAATGTGCATTGTTGAAAAGTCTGGCAATAAGATGAATCAGTCATCTAATACTTCTAAATTTTCAATAATGATCTAGCTTAGATCAACTCACAAATTTAACTATGAAAATGTTACAATTTCTGTAACCCCCTCCCCCCTTATCATAAAAGTAATTATAGTTACACTTATATAGCTTGATAATCATAAGCGTAAAATAACACTTCAATGATTAGGTCAAATTACTATTTTCATTCATTCATTTAAAATTGAAAACAAACCCCTATATGGAGAAATTTGGTTTCATTTTTCATTTCCTCACAATTAAACCACCCCCCTTTTTTATTCTTTATGTTTATGATTCTTATTACAAACATTTCAATCAATCTTTAAAATAACTTGGATCTGATGTCTTATTGATACCCTATAATAATAATAATAGTAATGATAATAATAATAATAATAGTAATGGTAATAATGATAGTGATAGTATTAATAACAGTAATGATAATAATAATAGTAATAGTAATGATAATACTTACGTACCTACTTACGCCTGTTATCCCTCGTGGAGGAGAATAAGCCGCCCACCAGTGATGACAATAATAATAGTAATATTAATAGTAATAGTAATGTTAATAATAGTAATAATAATGGCAATATTAATGATACTAATGGTAATAGTAATAGTAATGATAATAATAGTAATAGTAATCATACCAATAGTAACAATAATAGTAATAATAGTAATAGTAATCATACTAATAGTAATAATGGTACTAATAATAACAATAATAATAGTAATAGTAATAATAGTAATAATACTAGTAATAATAGTAATAGTAATGATACTAATAATAGTAATGGTAACATTAATGATAATAATAATAGTGATAATAATGGTAATGATAATAATTCAATAAAGTGACATCAAAGGAGATTCGAGGCAGTATTTTGTTGATTGACAAAAATAAAAAAATAAAATAAATCTAGGTCAATGAATTACACTTTACGTAATCTTATCTCAATCAATTTTCACTTTAATTATACTGTTTGTTTTTTCATGCATATTCATATATCTATACAGATATATATTAACCTTAAATCTATTGTACTATATAGAAATAGTCTAAGTTATAATGATGAATAGGAACAAGTACAAAAAGAGAACAATTAAAAAAAGGTGTGGTTAGAATGATGGAGAAGATTTGTAACTTGGGTGGATGATTTTTGATGGAGTTTAGTTCTCTGAACTGGATGATCTGGTCGTGGTTAAAATTTCATTCTGAAATGATTCTCTTTGTTTGTTTGTTTCTTTAAATAAATTGACATAGTAACTTTATGTGTGAAAAATTTTCTTTTCTGAATAATTATTCTGTTACCAAGATATTACTTACTTACTTACTTGCTTACGCCTGTTACCACTCACAAAGGAGCATAGGCCGCTCACCAACATTCTCCATTCAACTCTGTCCTGAGCAATCCTTTCCAGTTCTTTCCAGTTGCTATTCATTCTTTTCATATCTGCTTCTATTTCCCGAAGTAATGTGTTCTTTGGCCTTCCTCTTTTACGCTTCCATTCACCATTCCAAGTTAGGGATTGCCTTGTAATACACATTGGTGATTTCCTTAATGTATGTCCGATCCACTTCCAACATATTTTACTAATTTCCTCTTCAGTTGGAAGCTGATTTGTCCTCTCCTATAAAACTCTGTTGCTGATAGTATCCGGTCAGTGAATATTGAGTATTTTGCATAAACAACTGTTTGTAAATACTTTTACCTTCTTGACGATGGATGTAGTAAAATCTGATTACCATACAGTAAATAGTTAATATGCAAAATAACAATCAATTGTCTCAATCTTTACTGTTCCTTCTACAAATATCAGTCCATCTTCTCTGATTTCATTGTTCATGCATTTTCATACCGATTGCGCTTCATTCCTGTTCTTTCCTTATCGATCTTCTGACAAAATACATTCTATGCCTGACCATCATCATATACTACTTATATGGATATAAGTAACCCATACTACAATATCTGATCAAGTAATTATACATTAATGAGAAACATAAAAAAAATGAAAAAAATTGGGCGAATTAACCTTTCTATTCTATTGCTAATTTAATAAAATTATTATTATCATCTATTCATTTAAATTAATAATTACATTAAGAAAAAATTAAGTGATTTATTTCACAGAGACAAATTGGTTTCATCAACTGATTGACAGATAGATATATATAAGAGAGAGAGGGAGGGGGACGAAAGAGGATGGGAGGGGGGAAAGTGAGAAAGTGGATCTCAATTGATCCTCGTATCTGTTATCATTCTAATTAAAACTTTTCCATCATGTATCCACGCTCATAATCAAATGAAATGTGTATGTGTACGTGTATGTGTGTGTGTATGTGTGTATGTGTGTGTTCCGTTTCGTTTTCCGTGACCGAAAGAAGAAAAAAATATTTCTTTTACAAAAAAAAAAGAAAAGGTTTTCTAATCAGTTTTCCGTTTGAAAGATAAAAACAATGAACAGGAAAAAAAATTTTTTTTTTAATTTACTTTGCCGGATTTCACTTTATCCACTAGTATTTTGGGTGGATGTTTCGTGAAGTAAATTAGATCTCTTATTTTTTTTAAAGAAAAAAATTAAAATGATACAACATCTTTTATTGACAAAAGTTCTACATTAAATTCACTTGGTATTGTTTGTTTGAATTTTCCCATCGATGTGTTAGGACTGCAACTGGTCAGTCTCTAATTGATATATGTACATACTGTGTGTATTGCCTCGATATAGCCTTATTTCACAAGCAATATAAGCAAAGATGGATAGTGGCTAGCAGTGGAATTCGGGACGCGTGTTTTGTCCCATTTAGGACTCGTCAGCTGGATATACCTGCATCTCAGAGTTGATATTCACATCGAAACTCGAACCCAGTACCTCATTGCAAAAGCAAGTGGCTATCAGGACTCAATAGCTAAGTGGATAACGTGATGGCGTTTGAAGCGAACGGTACTGGGTTCGAGTCCAAGAGTGAACATCAACTCTGAGATGCAGGTACATCCTATTTGGGA
>NC_031495.1:37701655-37755068 GCF_000237925.1 Schistosoma mansoni
CATATCAATTGCTCCCTGTTCCCATTCTTTTCTCTTTGATCTTGAACTTTTGCTACTAGATATTCTATTCCTGACAGGCGTTATATACTACTTATGTCGATATAAGTAGCACACATCACAATATGACCGGAAAAAAACAGTACAAATTCATATCATCAAAATGTATTATTATCATCGAGGATAAATATACAATATAATAGTATCTAGGCAGTGGACAAGAATCATTCAATAATATATTGAATCTCTGATGAAAAATCACTAATCAAAGATCATTTAAACAATTCATATGTAACTGTTCTATTTAATAGTTGAAATCATGAGTCATTTGAAGCTAGACCATCATGGAAAACCTGGAAGCACTGAACGGCCATTTCGTTCTATTATAGGACTCCTCAGCAGTGCACATCCACCATCCCGTTTCGTGAGATTTGAACCCAGAACCTACCAGTTTTGCAACAGAGCACTTAACAGATTACCCACTGAGCCTGCCGGCATCCAACGGTGTTAATGTCTAACTTCAACCTATCCATGAAATCTGAATAACCATCCACCATTAGCATCAGTGAGTTATTATCTCACAACAGACCCTGTTGAACTCCACTGTTTACTACTTCTCACTAGAACTCTAGGAAATACCTCTTGGCGCTAATCTATTCGAGTTATTGTTCTAAATGAACTTCCGCATGATTCCGTTAATACAATCGATCATGTTAACCTTAAATGAATTGATGAAATCTTATTGTTTATTATTTACTAGATTCAATTATAATAATAACAACTATAATTAGATTTTAATTTGATTGATATAAAAAAAAAATTGGAATACATGCTGTGAATAACCTTGAAATTGTGACCCATATTAACCAATCAGAAAGAAGGAAATACGAAAAAATAATTTATAAAGAAAATATTGATGTTCTATGATTAACAAATTTTTCCAATATTTTCATAGTTGAAATCATGAGTCAATTAAAGCTAGACCACCATGGAAAACCTCGAAGCACTGGATGGCCGTTTCGTCTCATAATGGAACTTCTCAGCAATCCACATCCAACAGTGGAGTTCAACCACGTCTGTTGAAGAGATATCAACTCACTGAACACAATTGGTGAACGGTTGCTCAGATTTCGTGGATTGGTTGAAGTTAGACATTAACACTATTGGATGCCGGCCAGCTCAGTGGTCTAGAGGTTAAGTGCTTTGACGCGAAACTGGTAGGTCCTGGATTCGAATCTCACGAGGCGGGATCGTGGATGCGCACTGCCACTGAGGAGTCCCATAATAGGACGAAACGGCCATCAAGTAGTACTTCCAGGTTTTCCATGGTGGTCTAGCTTCAATTGACTCATGATTTCAACTACATAAAATTGAACATTTTGTTGAACCAGTCTTTTCAATTATTCATGTTGATATTTACCCCATTCTAATCAATCACGACTTGAAGATTCAACTTAATATAACAATAAATTGTATTAATTCTTAACAACTGGATCAAAATCTTTCTTATTAATGAAATAAACATTATACTTCGGTGAATAAGTTAGTGATCTATTTGGACCCAGTAGTTTAGTGGATAACTCGTTGGATGTTTGAATCAAAACGTACTAGGTTCAACTAAGTAATATGAACAGCAACATTGAGATATAATATGTACATCCAAGTGATAAGTTACAAGTGGGATGAAATATACTTCTTAGATTCCACTCATGAATCCAGTCCAGATAGGGTATATTGATAAAGATCGTAGTTCATTTAGTTATATACCAAATAGCAACTACAATTTTATCCTAATAAAAGACTTTCCAGCAATCTACATTCACGATCCCACGCGTGATAACCAAACTCACGACCTTTAGTCTTGTTCACGAATGTTTAAAATCTCAACCACTGAGCAGGTGTACAGTGGTGTATATGTCTAACTTCAATCAATCCACGATATTGCACGGATATCACCCATTGTCCTCGCCAAGTAGCTACCTCACATCCGACACGACTTACCTCCACTGATCATGGCTTCTGACTGAAACTCCAGAAATTTCTTCTCGAAGCTAGTCACTAGTGAACACATGATAATAATCAGCATGGGTTTGTAGAGCTTGTTGAATTTCGTTAAAATCAAGGACCAACCTAAGTTGGACTACCATTCTAGGATGAAACAGCCGTTCAGTGCTTCCAAATTTTCAATGGCGGTTTAAATTAGATCGGTGTTATAGAGATATGTGTTCAATTTATCCTGGAGCATCCTTCTTTCCACTAAAATAATTACTTAATTGGTTATAAATCATCATTTGTGAGATCTGATTAGCTGACATCCATAGGAAACACTAAGTTTTAATTGAATGTGAGAATTTCATGATTTTTGTGGTTTTGAAACCAATTTATCAAAATATTTTCGAATTCATTTTTCTAGTATTTGATAGTTAAGTTTCTTAAGCTACCTCATATCACAGTGCAAGTGTACTAACTCAATAGCAGTCAAAATTAATTTACTTACCTACTCGTGTTACTCCTCGTGGAGAAAAATGGGTCAACCACCAGCATTCTCCAAACAATTCTGTCCTGGACAATCCTTTCCAGTTCTTTTCAGCTGCTATTTATCCTTTTCATGTCTGCTTCCAATTTTCGATGCAGTATGTTCTTCGGCCCTCCTCTTTTCCGTTTCCGTGCAGGATTCCAAGTTAGCGTTTGCCTCATAATGCAGTTTTGTGATTTACGTAATGTATGTCCTATCCACCTTCAGTTTTTTTTCCTAATTTTCTCTTCAACTGGAAGCTGGTTTTCTCTCCCCCTTAGTAGGCTGTTTTTGATGGTATCCAACCAAAGGAAACACTGAGTATCTTACGTAGATAATTGTTTATAAATACTTGTACCTTTTGAATGATGGTTGTGGTGGGTCTTCATTATTAGGCTTAGCACAACAGAACTGTCTTAAAGTTCATATTAAAGATTCTGACTGAACAAATTCATAGATTTGACATATTATGCAACCAAAAATTGGGCAAAATAAGTTCTCGGTTTTCTTTTTTTTTCCAGTCTAGATTGTATGTTATCTGTGGATAATCAGTGAATGGACTAATAATAAATTATTCTATTTTAACTGAGATCACTAACCGATTAATGTTAGACCACCATCAAACACTTGGAAGCACTAGACTATCGTTTCGCTCTAGCATGAGACTCCTCAGCACCACGCATCTAAGATTCCGCACGCGGGATTCACGCGTGAATCCTAAGGTTCCGGGTTCGAACTATGCGTTCAAGGTCGTCCATGCCCACTTCTAAGGAGTCCCATACAAAAATTATTTTCAAATTTTATGAATAATTTAACAACAGAACTCCTTGTCTAAACTTTGTATTGTATATTATATGAATGAAATCAGTTCTAAGCGTTCAAGAATCTAAATGGAAAAAAATTTGGCAACTTTAAAGCTATGTCTATTCAGTGTATTTCGTCATGTGCTGTTTCTTAACAGCAAACGCAGATTATGGGCAGTTGAAATGACATTAAAAAGTCACTCATTGGTTTCATAGTGAAAGTTCAGTGTAATATTAAAAGATACTATTATATGATAACGTGGAATTGATCAATCAGTGTAGCATAGTAGGTAGATATGGGTAGTGTCTAGCAGTAGAATCCAGGATATGCGTTTCGTCCTATGTGAGACCCATCAGCTGAATGTACCTACCATATCCCTGAGTGGATGTCCACTATGGAACTCGAACCCAATACCGTTCACTTCAATCTCCATCGCGTCAACCACTCAGCTACTGAGTTCAAATAGCCATCAGCTTGTGCGACGAGGTGAAGTTTACTTCATCTTCGTATTGGTTGTTCTAATCTTCCCATTGACGTTGACGACTATAATTGATCAATATCTTACTGAGATATGTAAATCCTGTGCTGACTGCTCGATATTACCTTCAATTAAAAGCATTTTAAGCATAGATGAATAGTGGCTAGTATTGGACTGATCGATTAAAGTCTTAAACATCAGTGTGAATATTCAAACAATCAATGTGAAAATGAATGTAGCATAGTGTTATTTTGTTTCGTAACGTCATCAGTGTTATATGACTGAGTACCAAGCAATATGACAAACGATATCATTAATTATACAGTTACGGTAGTCAACAATAATCAGACACGTCGATTCAAAGGGAAACTTATGGAAACGGAATGTCAGATAGATAAAATCCCACCTAAAATTGATTAGATTAGAATTTCGATGATACAAGCATGGTATTGGGATGAGAAAATCAGGAAAGCTAATCACAAATATGCAAACATGTAAACAAAGATGAAATATTATCAGTAGGGGGTTTTTGTGGAGATTTAGTATTTTCATAGTTGAAAGCATGAGTCAATTGAAGCTAGACCGCCAGAGAAAACCTGGAAGCACTGGACAGCCGTTTTGACATTAACACCATGGATGCCGGCTCAGTTGTCTATCGGTTAAGTGCTCTGGTGCGAGACTGGTAGGTTCTGGGTTCGAATCTCGCTTCAATTGACTCACGCTTTCCACTAGGAAAGATGAAATAGAATAATCCAGCCATAATTTGCCATTCCACCCATCTCCTAGTGTAGTGAACAAGAACACGATTAGGGGAAAATCGAATGCATTTAGGTACAAATTATAGACTATTTCACTAAATTCTGATAACCATACAGTCAACAGTTAATTTGCAAAATGACAATCAATTGTGATGTTGGTTTGTTCTCTGAGCTGGATGGTTTGGTCGTGGAGCTTTCATCGTCCTTCTGAACGATATCCTCAGCACAAACTTCGGGTAGAAGTGAAGTGTTTGAATTTCTCCACATGTGATTCACAGCTTGTCCTCTGCACCTGAGCTACAAATCTTCTCGACAATCAATTGTCTCAATCTTTACTGTTCCTTCTACAAATATCAGTCCATCTTCTCTGATTTCATTGTTCATGCATTTTCATACCAATTGCGCTTCATTCCTGTTCTTTCCTTATCGATCTCCTGCCAAAACACATTCTATGCCTGACCATCACCATATACTACTTATGTGGATATAAGTAGCCCACACCACCCTAGCATTCTCAATTCTATCAAATCAGGCAAACAGAAATCACATTGAATTAAAGCGAAAGAAAATATGAGGAAAAAAACACAATTGAATGAGAAATCACCTTTGAAAAAATTCGGTATCTTACCCATTTACACCACATCAATGATTGTAGAAGATTTTATTATAATTAACATGTAGAAAAAGAACAAATTATACCTAGTTCTTACTTACTTACTTACGCCTGTTACCCACAATAAAGCGTAGGCCACCGACCAATATTCTCCAACCCACTCTGTCCTGGGCCTTCCGTCCTAGTTCTATTCAATTTCTGTTCATTCTTCTCATATCTGTTTCCATTTCTCAGCGTCATGTGTTCTTCGGTCTTCCTCTTCTCCTTTGGCCTTCAGGATTCCATGTGAGGGCTTGCCTTGTGATGCGATTGGGTGCTTTCCTGAATGTGTGTCCTATTCACTTCCAGCGCTTCTTCCTGATTTCTTCCTCCGCTGGAATCCGGTTTTTCCTCTCCCACAGTAGGTTGTTGCTCATAGTGTCTGGTAAACGGATTCGAAGTATTTTGCATAGACAACTATTAATAAACACTTGTATCTTCTGGATGATGGCTTTTGTAGTTTTTTCAAGTTTCCGCCTCATACAATCGAACTGTCTAGTTCAACTATAGTTTATCACATGTTCAACTTCATTCATAATAGTTTCATTATTTTGTCTAGTTTGTTAATGTGCCAGTTCATGGTTTCTTTATTAAGCTAAAAATATGCGTATGTTTCCTGTTCAGACTGATCTTAGCATTGTTCCCATGTTTTTATTTCTTTCAAACGAAGTAGATAATCATCGAACTTTAATGTATGTAATATACACAACATCAGCTGATAATTTATTCGCACGTATTAAGTTCACACACACACACTGACTGTTTTCATAGTGTACATGGTATTTCAGTAAGTAACTTAACAACTAAAGTGAAAAAATGAATATTCTAAACAAAAATGGATAGTGGCTAGCAATGGAATCCAAGACGCACGCTTCGTCCTATTTGGGACTCACTAGCTGGATGTACCTGCCATATTACAGAGTTAATGTTCACTCATCATTTAGGATCCACAACACAGTATCTGTGGCTCATACCCAGAATCATAGGTCCTGCGCTCAAACTCTTTACCTCTAGACCAGTTAGCTGATATGCAGCAATGGTAATGTTTAACTTCAATCAATTCATGATATGAAATGAAGTTTTACTTACTAATGAAATGTGAAATGAACGAATAACACTTTATTAAATGAAACTGATGATGAATAAGAATATCAGTAAGGGGTGTTGTGAGAAACTGTTGAATTTTATTTAGAATACGAACTGACCTAAGTTAGACAACCATTGAAAACTATGAAGCACTAGATGGTGACTATTAACCAACTTCGAAAAAATTCCGGAGTTCTAATGAAAGATCGTGATTAGTGGGTTTCAACCGTATCGGTTGTAGGACACGTACTCACCGGAGACAATGCAAGATGGTTTCACATTATCTCACACTGACTGGAGTTAAACATACACACCATTGCATCCCTGGTCAGTGGTCTAGATTTTAAACACTCACCTTGAGGCTTGAATGTCGACTGAATCTTACAGTCAAGCTACAATATACCGGCTGCTAGTCTAAGTGACCCGACAAGGCGTTAACTATGTTCAGTTCGCTTCGGTTACTAATTGATATGAGTGTGTCTCACAGAAATCAGATATACGTTTAACTGTTGGTGACTGACTTCGAGAGGCTTGGGACCGGCAGTAGCCCCCGGAGGAGCTACAAGCGTAGTCAATAAAAAAGGTATTTCTGAATTAAAACCTTAAAAATCAAGGAAGTCGCTTCACTTGTAAAGTATAAATAACCTTTCCGACTTAAATTTATGATCGAAATTCTTATATTCAGGTTTTTCTCAAAGGTATTCTCACAGTTAGTATTGATTAATCTGTTAAATTACTCTTTATTGTTTAGATGCTTAGAGATATCACTAAAAATATCTTTCTTTGATGATAAATGAAGGCAAGATAGATTGGAATTTCTCAACAAATATACATCCAGAAAGGGGTTTTGTGGAGATTGTAGTAATTTTAATGGTTGAATCTATGAGTCAATTAAAGCTAGACCAACATGGAAAACCTAAGGGCACCGGACAGCTGTTCCGTACTAGTATAATACCCCCAGAGGTGAGTACTCACAACCCAGCACGTGGGGTTCGAACCCGTGGCCTCCGGTCTCACACGCGACCTCTAGACCACTGAGTCACGATCCAACGGATTTCAATAACTAAATTCAATCAATCTATGATCTTGTGCAACCCTTCAGTGAGTTACTATCTCACAACAGACCCGGTTGGACGGTGGCGCGATATCGTGGATTGGTTAAAGTTAGGCATTAATACTGTTAGACGCCGGCTAAATGGTCTAGGGGTTAAGCGTTCGCGCGCGAGACCGAAGGTTCTGGCTAACGGGATCGTGGATGCGAACTACTGAGGAGTCCTTCAATGGGACGATCTAGCCTTCCAGTTCTTCCAGGCTTTCCGTGGTGGTTTGGCTTTAATTGACTCATGAATTCAACTTTTAAAATATATATTCATAAATACTTTATTTTGGCATGGTTACCCTTCAATAAATTCAATGAATAACAATTTGGAACTATTTATATAAATATTCGTCAATATTAAAACGAATATTTTGACAGAGATTAGGCGCCGAATATAAATTGGTCTCAGCGATTGAAATTTAAATAATTCCAATGTTTCTTCTAGCAAACTTGTCTACCTTGAAGAGGTCCAGATAGGTTCTCTGGACGAGTATTTCAAATATAATTCGAAACTATAAATAGAAATTTTTTTGTTCAATACATGCTTTTATAGTTGAAATCATGAGTCAATTGAAGCTAGACCACCGTGGAAAACTTGGAAGAACCGGACGACTATTTCGTCCTATTGTGGGACACCTCAGCAGTGAATATCTAGAAATCTTAACTAGGGATTCCAAACATGGTTACTTATTACTTGAATCATAAAAGTTAAAACATAAACTCCTTTAAGCAAAGATGGATAGTGGCTAGCAGTGGAACCCAGGACAAGGCGCGTTTCGCCCTATTTGGGACTCGTCAGCTGGATGTACCTGCATCTCAGAGTTGATGTTCACTCTGAGACTCGAACCCAGTACTTTTCGCTTCAAATGCCATCGCGTTATCCACTCGGCCACTTAGTCCTGCTGACGAGTCCCAAATAGGACGAAACGCGCGTCCTCGATTCCACTGCTAGCCACTATCCATCTTTGCTTACCATGCTTGTGAATTTAGGCTATGTCGAGGCAATACGCACAGTATGCACATATGCCAATTAGAGACTGACCAGTTGCAGTCCTAAAAACATCAATGGGAAGATTCAATCTAACAATACTAAGTGAAATGAACTCCTTTAGTCCCACTATGTTACTTCAATTCATAGAGAAATTCCTTAATATTCTAAGTCTGTGTAAGTTAGATAGAAATGATGGTTCTTTTTAAATAATTCACTAAATTGTACTGATATTTATTTTGTTTTTTTTTTCCTTTTAGATATTAGATTACAGGATAAAACATTGTTATACTGTCCACCATATCATGATGGAGCAACATGTTGGCCACCAATATTAGCAGGAACTAAAGTTCAAATGCCATGTCCATCAAGCTATGAAGGTCAAATGTACAATCCAAATGGTTAGTTCTAAAATTCCTTTGTTAATAGTGATACTTTTATTTGCATTACAGTTGTTAGTTACTTCACTACATATACATAAGGGTTATCAAGATAGAAATTGAATGTTAGACGATTCTATAGGATTTCCCTAACCATTGAATAATTTGAAAGGAAGCGATGTCCCCTAACGGATTCAAATCCTTATTACCTAGCTTTACGATCTGAACAATCATCAGTCAACCAATTGGATAGTGGTTATATTATCAATTTCCCTAGGAAACTCTGAAATGACCATCGAAACGATTTCTATCACAATTGATTGATCACTGGGTGGTGATCAATATCATGCGTGTCAAGTCCTTCTTAGTGCTGATCGAATGCTCAGTGGTAACGTCTCTGACTGTGAAGCTGAGTGACACGGGATCAAATCCGTCAGGGAGCACCAGTTCCCTCAAGATTACAGATACACCTTGCTGAAGAGTGTCAAGTAGCACGAAACCCGAGTTCAGGGTTTCCTGTTGACCAACTCCAACCACCATCTTATCTCAAGCAATTTCCATATTTATCTATCGATAAAATGTTGTGATCCATTGGCTTAAACCAAAAATACAATAATTTTTAGTTACATTTAGCGGACATCAATGAACTACTCCAGGAAAATCTCGAACCAAGATGCAACAGGTTCCTTTTCTCTCTCTTCGTCTCTTACTACTCCAAAACAAAAATCATGGAAGTAAAAGTCAGTCACATACTGATCAATTTCAATGATTAATAATGACAGAATTCAATCGAACTGAATAATTATAAGTATGGGGTTATGGAGATTGTTGAACTTGACTAAAATTATAAAACCATATAAGCTAGGCCACCATTATAATCAAGGAAGCATCCATTCATCCAAGTATGAAACTCTGCATCAGTGCACACCCACAAACCTCCAACAATGAGTCGGACTCATGACCCTCGGTATCACATGCGAATACAACCTATAAACTAGTGAGTCGACATCCAGTGATGTACAAGTCTAACTTCAACCAGTCCACGATAGGGCACAACTATCTTCTTACACGGTTTCTTACTAGAACTCTGGAACTTTCCTCTCAAACATAGTCACTAATGACGAAATGCCTGTCCAGTTGACCGATAATTGCGTTCATTCAATCAGAATATTCATCAGTTGTAAAGGTTGCCATCAGTAAAAGTCAAATATTATATTGTTATTAGTAAATAACGATAGGGATTATCAGTGGACTTAGTTACTAAATATATACGCATCTCAGTGTTGATGTTCACGAGCCTCGAATTGAACAGAAAACATGTATCCTTAATTCAATTGCTAATCACTTAGATTAGGAAGTTAAATTCATTCATTTACTAAACACTTGGTTATGATCCACGATCAAAGTGTGAGGGCCAATGATACTACTACACGGTTATCCAAACCGAAGTATGTTGGGTGGAGTCCGAACTAGGGATTGGAAGTTAAATGCCTTAAATATTTGACCACAGCCCTAATACCCAACTTTACTCAAAAAAACTTGTGGACAAATGGGAAGATATCGAGAAAAGCTAATCAGGATAAATGAGCAAAACTAGTCACTTACAGTTCTTAACATCAATAACTAAGGGATACAAACTTCCCAAACTCGAGTTTACTTATGCTTACTCACATAAATATTCATCAATCACCCATTTAAACTCTTCTCCTAAGATTTCTGACATTATCAGCACAAGTCAATTTCATATCAAACATATATTGACCTAAGGAAAATGAAAATTATCAGTATGGGGATTTACGAAGACTATTGCATTTTCATGGTTGAATTCACAAGTCGATCTATGCTAAACCAACATCAAAAACTTGAAAGCACTGGACGATCGTTTCATCCTAGTATCGAACTCCTCAGAAATGCACGTCCACGATCTTGCACGCAGGACTAGTACCTAGGACCTTCAGCATTGCGCTAAAGCTAAACCCCTAGACCACTGAACCGCCATCTAACAGTGTTAATGTCTAACTTCAATCGATCCATGATCTTGTGCAACCCTTCATCCATTGTCTGATGTGAATAATTGTCTCCACCTGACACGGATTGGACTCCATTGATCATGGCTTCTCACTAGAACTCCAGGAGTTTCATCTTCAAGCTAGTTACTAATGAGCACATGATTATAATCAGTATGGGGAATTTTGGAGATTGTTATATATATATATATATATTATTCGACGAGACGTTGATTGATACATCAATCCCATTTCCCATGGAAGATATATATATATAAAGAAGAAATTCGAACACTTCACGTCTACCTGAAGTTTGTGCTGATGATATTGTTCAGAAGAATTCTCCACGATCAAATCATCCAGTTCAGTAAACAAAACTCTACCTAAATATATTTTCCAAATTATCATAGGAAAATCAAGTTTCCGAAACAAATAAATATTCACTACAACTAAGAACGTGTCTGTATAATGCATGAATGTTTATTCACCGCCCACCTCTGTAGTAAGACAAGTAAATGAAATCTCCAAATTCAAGAACGTTGAACTATTTACTTTTCTTCTTTTGCTCTGTTCATTCCTCTTTAAGAATTAAAAATTGTTTACAAAAATAGCTACTATTTTGCTGATCTGGTTCTACAAACAGATCAATATTGATTCATTAACCTGAATATGATAAAATACATGATAAATAATCAGTCATCTTGTAAGACAAGACAATAAGCAGGAGGTGTGTATATTTACAGCAAGAAGTTACAAAGTAGTTACAAAGTACATATTACTTACTTACTTACTTACGCCTGTTACCCCCAATAGAGCATAGGCCACCAACCAGCATTCTCCAACCCACTTTGTCCCCCGCCTTCTTTTCTAGTTCTATCCAACTTTCGTTCATTCTTCTCATGTCTGTCTCTATTTCTCGGTGTAATGTGTTCTTCGGTCTTCCTCGTCTCCTTTGGCCTTCAGGATTCCATGTGAGGGCTTGTCTTGTGACGCAGTTGGGTGCTTTCCTCAATTTGTGTCCTGTTCACTTCCAGAGCTTCTTCTCGATTTCTTCTTCCGCTGGAATCTGGTTTGTTCTATCCCACAGTAACTTGTTGCTGATAGTGTCTGGTCAACGAATCCGAAGTATCTTGCGTAGACAACTGCTCATAAACACTTGTGTCTTCTGGATGATGGCTTTCGTAGTTCTCCACGTCTCCGCCCCATACAGTAGAACTGTCTTAAAATTTGTATTGAAAATTCTGATCTTGGTGTCAAACAATAGTGCATTATACAGACACGTTCTTAGTTGTAGTGAATATTTATTTGTTTCGTAAACCTGATAGTACATATGCCTAACCTTTAATCGTCCATTTGCATCTCTGGGTGCGTTCTGCCATCTGAAATGTCTTTTCAACTGACCTGCAAGTGTTCAACCAATGCTGTACTTTTGATGCACTGAGACTCTTCAATACCAGCCGACAATTATTATAATTTTGAAACCACACTCCACTGCACAGTACTTATAAAGATCCTTGTGAGTAGCGTACACTACAATCTTAGTATTAGGTTATAAGGACTGACACATATGCGCGCTTCATCAGCATTCCTCCACCTTTTTATGATGGAAATCGTTAGAAACAATTGAAGATAGTATCTAGAAAAAGCACTGTAAAGTAACAAATTTTGATGTTAGTTGTTAACACAGAGTAGTTTGTGTTAGAAGGACCTTAGGTTATAGGGACTCTCTTTTTTTAATAAATGATAGTTTTTTTGTAAAGCTGACCATAATAAGAATGATTCAATTCATCTTAATGCAATGATCTTTCTCATTATTGGTTGTTTCCACCGAAGGTTCTGGGTTCGGATCCCGCAAGCAGGACCGTAGATGAACATCGCTGAGGAGTCCCATAATAGGACGAAACGACTGTCCAGTGATTCCAGGTTTTCAATCGTAGTCTAGCTTCAATTGATTCATGATCTCAATCAAAAAATTAATAATCACCACAACCCCATACTGATAACTAAACTTTCCCCCCGACTCCTGACTTCTTTCCATATTTTTTGTTAGATTAGTAATCATTATTGAAGGGTTGTTCATCAGCAATTGGGTCTATCGAGTTCGAGGAGATCCGGTTTTGTATTTTAGAAATATCCAGTTACTCGTAATTAGGAATTACCAGAGGTTGACAGGAAAAGTTAACAATAAATTTCATTAGCCAGGATGGAATATATTTTATCAGGGATTTAATAATCTCATTAGGCTTATAATGCTTAATGATGACTTCGACAAAGCTATATATTATACCAGCGATCTTAAGAGGTTCTCAGAGTGACCTTGAAATCGACCAATCACAGAATAGCCAATTAAAATGTAGCTGTGTGGAAACCCTTTAAAATACTGATAAATGATAAAATTAGGGATTAAGAGTTTAAATACGACTGATGAACGACTGATTAGGAGATAACCATTGATAAATTAGGCTATAAATCCTAGTACTGTAATCCAGTTTAACTCCAACTTCGAACCATAACACTCGTGACTCTAACAATTTATTTGACAGAGAAAAAATCGTCATCCTATCCTTCCAAAATAATGAAATATAGCAAAAATCATTATTTCCAGCTATAAGTTATTGGTAATAGCGCTTCAAATTTGTTCCAGTATTCAAGGTGTTATCTTAACTTAGATTGGTCGTTCAAGGTCATCGGTTTAATATAGTTTTTAATGGTTGGATTCATGAGTCCATATTATCTAGACTACCATTGAAAACCTGGAAGCATTGAACGACCGTTTTGTTTTGGTGTGGGACTCCCCAGAAGTACACATCCACGATACCGTGTAAGGGACTCAAACGCAGGAACTTTGGTCTCGCACATGAATGCTTAACATTTAGACTACTGAGTCTGTATCTAACAGTGTTAGTGTCTAACTTCAATCGATTCATGATCTTGTGCAGACTGCCTCGATATTACCTTAATTCACAAGCTTTATAAGCAAAGATGGATAGTGGTTAGCAGTGGATGCACAGGATGCATATATGCCAATAAGAGATTGATCAATTGCAGTCCTAAAGAACAATGGGAAAATACAAGCAAACAATACCAAGTGAATTAAACTTCACCCCATAGTACAAGCAGGTGGCTTTACAGGACAGTAGGAAGTGGTGATGACAGTATATTATTGTAGAGCACAAATCACAAAGTCATGAACACACGAAAAGAATACGACTATAAATGCAAGTGAGAGCGAAAAATTGGATAGGATCTAAGATACACATATATCTAGGCAAGTGAATAAGTCATCGAGTGATTTAGGCAAATAACATTTAAACTGATAAAACGAATATGTGTGTTGGTTAAAAGCAAAGATGGACAGTGGCTAGCAATGGAATCTAGGACGCACGTTTCGTCCTATTTGGGACTCGTCAGCTGAATGTACCTACATCTCAGAGTTGATGTCCACTTTGGGACTCGAACCCAGTACCTTTCACTTCAAACGCCATCGAGTTATCCATCTTTGCTTATAATGCTTGTGAATTAAGGTTATATCGAGGCAATACGCACAGTATGCACATATACCAATAAGAGACTGACCAGTTGCAGTTCTAAACAACAATGGGAAGATTCAAACAAACAATACTAAGTGAATGTGTGTTGGTTGTACACATGATCAAGCATACATTGTCATACAAACAATAATAACAATAATGCAACAACATAGATAAATTATAACTGGTCAAATGAATGTCTATTCAATAAGTTAATTGAAGGGCTTAACAACATTACATGTATACAGACTCAAGTTTAGGTGAGGTACTACAATATACATAGTTACCTGTCTTGACTCTAACACTGTTATGACTCTGTACGTTGATAGTATAGGGACTTATTCAAGAAATTGATTTGTACGCAAATTAAATCCTACATACTCAATGGAATATCCATTGATATTTTTATTTTATTTAAACACATGAATATTGGTACAAGGAAGCACCAGATACATATGCGCCATACAAATCTCATTCGATTTGTGTGAGAGCTATAATACTGCCCAGGTGCCCGAACTGAACAAGGTGGTTTTCTTAAAGGGCCACACCCCGAGCCTTTGACCGAAAGATCTGATCCACAAGGCAGTGGAGCATCGTGAGGAGATGCAGTCCCATGGTAGCCGGTGATCAACGATTGATTCGTACGCCATTTGTTCCCTCAGGATACTGGAGCCAATGTGGGTCATTGATTTGGAATCAGGGTTTCCCAACTCCCCTAGGTGGACTCGCCTTGTCCACCAACCCGGTTAAAGTGCCGGACATTCGCTTTTCGTCCTCTCAATTTCGTAAACAACACCCTCACCACAAGAAGGCAGTGAGTAGGACTTTTCTGGTAGAGGCTATATATTCGCGTGGCCATGTGAGAGCATTTCGAGAGGGAGAGCAGACTCTCCCCACTCTCGGCCGTACCAGGGCATTTGAGGGCAATATCCATTGAACTACTGAAGTATCGATTTATTAAAGAAGTATTCATAAATCTAACGTCCATATCTTCATATTTCCTTCGATTATGTCTATGACACATAATTGTCATATAAATGCAAATATATCGATTAATATTTTTCATAGTTGAAATCATGAGTCAGTTGAAGCTAGACCACCATGGAAAACCTAGAATCGGTTGCTCACTAGTAACTGACTTCGAGAAGTAAATCCAGGAGTTCTAGTGAGAAGCAGTGACCGGTGGAGTTCAATCACGTCTGTTGTGAGATAACAACTCACTGAAGACAATTGGTGAACGGTTGCTCAGATTTTAGGGATTGGTTGAAGCTAGACATTAACACCGTTGGATGCCGGCAGGCTCAGTGGTCTATCGGTTAAGTGATCTGGCGCGAGACTAGTGGGTCCTGTGTTCGAATCTCGTAAGGTGGGATCGTGGATGCGCACTGCTTAGGAGTCCGACAATAGGACGAAACGACTGTCTAATGCTTCCAGGTTTTCCATAGTGGTCTAGCTTCAATTGACTCATGTTTTCAACTATAAAAAATACTAAAATCTCCACAAAACCCCTTCTTATATCGATTAATAATCATCAGTGTTTCTTTTTTTAGAAAATGCAAGTAAAGAATGTTTAGAGAATGGAAATTGGTCTTCTAAATCAAATTACATACCATGTCTTCTAACCAGGGATTCATCTACTTTGGTAGGTTTTTCTTATTTCAATATTTAAATCAATTTAGGTTAGAATTTTATAAGACAAAAAACTGATTGGTTTAAAGATAAGCTTTCAAAAAGAAATCATAGCTGTAAATCTAGTGGCTAATCAAGGGTTTAATGAAGAAAGTGAACAGCTCGATTCTGGCCCATTTAGTATAAACTTGTCATAGTGCTAGCCAATTATTTTCAATTATTTATCAGGGTTGTCAGACTCAACGTCCTTCAACAGGAATCAGTAGTTATCCGGATTAAGAATTCGGAGCTATGTGTACAAAAGAAATATCTTCAACCACTTCTCCACCCCTGGCCAACCTCAGAGTCAAGTAATCTATAATAATCTTAGTTATTGAATGACTTAAATCGACGAATGTACTTAAAACCTTTCGTAGTCAAATAGAATTGTTATATAAATGGGGTTTGTGGAGACCGTAGTAATTTTAATAGTTGAATTTGTGAGTCGTTCTAAGCTAGAATACCATTGAAAACCCAGAAGTACTGGACGAACTTTTGTCCTAGTACGAGACTCCTTAGTAGCGTGCACCCACGACCTCTTACGCGAGACTCGAACCCAGGACCTTCGGTCACCTGCGCGAACTCCTAACCTCTGGACAACTGAGCTGGCATCTAACTGTGTTATTGCATAACTTCAATCGATTCATGATTTTGCGCAACCATTAATCTATTGTCTGAAGTAGATACCTGTCTCTACCCGACACAGATGACACTTCATTGGCCACTAGCTTCAAGTTACACTTCTGAGAAGTTCCATACTAAGACGAAATGGTCGTCCAGTGCTTCCAGATTTTCAAGTTAAAATTCGATGTAAATCATATTAACATTAACAACTTTTTGTTTAACAATCCTAACTTTAAACAAGGAACTTTGCTTTTTAAATCTGGCCAATTTTCATATCATCAATTCGGATATATAATTGTGGAACCTGAAGAGAATTTATCTTCCACAAAATGTTGTAGAAATCAATACCCTTATAATATAACTCTGATTTCCCACTCTAGTTTTCATTGTATGTGAATAGAGTGTAATTGTGTAAGATAAAGTATTGTCTGTTCTATATTGTCTGTTTTATTATTTCTATCATTCTCAGATTCATTTTGATAATCTCATGTCGTTGTGCTGAAATGATGTGGTAACTTAAAACGATGCACTCATGTTCTAGATTCTATGTTACTTATGACTAAATAACTGGATTGCTTGACATGAAAATCGCTTACTAAACACATTTATTTATTTATTTGAACACATAAATATTGGTACAAGGAAGCACCAGATATATATGCGCCATACAAATCTCATTCGATTTGTGTGAGGGCTGTGATACTGCCAAGGTTCCCAAACCGAACAAGGTGGTTTTCATAGGGGGACACACTCGGGGCCTTTAACCTAAAGATCTGATCCACAAGGCAGTGGAGCAACGTCAGGAGATGCAGTCCCATGGTAGCCGGTGACCAACGATTGATTCGTACGCCATTTGTTCCCTCAGGATACTGGAGCCCATGTGCACCATTGGTTTGGAATCAGGGTTTTCCAACTCCCCTAGGTGGACACCCCACATCCACCAACCCGGTTAAAGCGCCGGACATTCGCTTTTCGTCCTCCCAATTTCGTAAAGAACACCCCCGCCGGAGAAGGCAATGAATAGGACTTCCCTGACATTGATCATCATTGATCTCCTTCACTTGCATTTGACTCCCCATATAACCCCTATACAACGTGTAATTTAGTAAATTCTGTCTGATTAGTATTAGCTGTCTTGACATCCTGATCGATACTACGTGCTATATTGCCCAATCAGGAATACAATTATCGACTAGTTCATCTCTATCGCCGGTGATCTTCTAAGTATTGATCGACACATCGGCCAATGAATAATAGGCAAGACGCTGACGCTTATTGGTCCTCGAGCTCCATTTAACCTAGTAGCCAATCAAAAGATCCAGATAGGAGGCTGTTCAGTTCTATTTTGTACTCCATTTTAATTCATGACTTGAAACTCACATAACAGTATACTTGAAATCCCTAATAATACACCACACCAAATAATAAAAAAATCAAAATTTTTGACACAATCATACCATAATTGTCCGAATACACTTTCTTAATGTTTGTTTCTTTTAATTGGACCTAGGACTTAACTATGGTATTACGTTGTATATTTCTTACTGGATATTCCTTATCTTGTGCGTGTTTATGTTTGGCTCTTATAATTTTCTATATTTTCAAGTGAGTTTACTTCATTTTTAAAAAAATAGAATTGGTAATTATAAAATTGATCAGAAGGGGTTTTGTGGAGATTTCAGTATTTTCATAGTTGAAATCATGAGTCAATTGAAGCTAGACGACCATAGAAAACCTGGAAGCACTAGACAGCCGTTTCGTTCTAGTATGGGACTCCTCAGTGGAAGTGCGCATCCACGATCCCGCACTCGCGAGATTCGAACCCAGGACCTACCAGTCTCGCGCCCGAGCACTTAATGTTTACAGTATCAATTACTTTGTAGTTCTCATCATGATCTGATCCAAGTTAGATAATCATTAAATATTAGGAAGCACTAGATATTTGGTTTATCCTGGTGTTGAACTCCTCAGTGGCAGCACGTGTTGTGTGTTCATTAGTAATTAATTTCGGAAGGAAGTTTTCTAATATCTAATGAAAAGTCGTGATCAATGGAGTTCAGTCCCATTGGGTGTAGAGCAGTTGTCCATCAATGACATCAGACAATGGTTGGCAATATTGTTAATTAACTGAAGTTATACATGTAAGTATTGGATGCCAACTCTTTCGTCTGAAGGTTAAGCACTTGTTGAGAAATCTGGATGTCAAGCATTCAATCCCGTGTGGAGTTATGGATTCTTACTGTTAGGGAATCCCATACCATTATAAAACGACTGTTTAGCGTTCCCTGATTTTTAATGTTTTTCCAACTAAGATTAGCTTATGACGTGAATCATGAAACTAAACAATCTTCACAAAACCAGTATATCAACAGTATCAATAATTAGGGAATAGAAAATATTCTCAATTGAAAACAGTAATCAAATGTTAGTTCTTTCGTAGAAACAGAATAAAACTAATCATTAAGAGTAATAATTCACTTGGTGTTGTTTACTTGTATCTTCCCATTGTTATTTATATGCCAACAAGACATTGATCAATTGCAGTCCTAAATAACCGTGGGACGATACAACCAAACAACATCAAATGAATTTAAACGTCACCCCATTGCACAAACATGTAACTATCAGAACTCAGTAGCTAAGTGGATAACGCGATGGCGTTTGAAGCGAACAGTACTGGGTTTGAGTCTCAGAGTGAACATCAACTCTGAGATGCAGTTACATCCAGCTGATGAGTCCCAAATAGGACGAAACGCGAGTCAAACTGCATTCCACTGCTAGCCACTATCCATCTTCTGCTTACCTCTGATAATGCTTGATAGACACAATGCTTAAACCAAAAGTATCCTCAGAAGGGGTTTTGTGGAGATTTCAGTAATTTTACAGTTGAAATCATGAGTCAATTGAAGCTAAATCACCATGGGAAACCTGGAAGCACTGGACAGCCGTTTCATCCTATTATGGGACTCCTCAGCAGTTCGCATCCACGATCCCACCTTACGAGATTCGAACACAGGACCCACTAGTCTCGCGCCAGATCACTTAACCGATAGACCACTGAGCCTGCCGGCATCCAACGGTGTTAATGTCTAGCTTCAACCAATCCACGAAATGTGAGCAACCGTTCACCAATTGTCTTCAGTGAGTTGATATCTCATAACAAACATGGTTGAACTCCAGTGTTTACTGCACTGTTTACTGCTTCTCACTAGAACTCCAGGACATGTATCTTGAAGTCAGTCACTAGTGAGCATATGATTATAGTCAGAAGGGGTTTTTGTGGAGGCGGGATCATTGATCCGCACTGCTGAGTAGTTCCATAATAGGATGAAACGGCCGTCTAGTGCTTCCAGGTTTTCCATGGTGGTCTAGCTTCAATTGACTCATGATTTCAACTACAAAAGTATTCTGTTGATTGATTTCAAAAATTTAACATTCTATAAATTCCATCAAGTTGTCAAAACATCGATTCATACATTTTTTAATCTTCATTTATATCTATTCAACTACATATCCATGATAACTAATTTACTTCGTAAGTTAACTTGTTTTTAATGAGATAAGATTAAATGAATGTCTATGGTCTGATTAATTGGAGTTCCTGGACAAATATTTTTATTGTGTTCTCCTTGTTCACAATAATCGATAACCAATGGATTCAATGAAATCTCAAGTAGCAATATTCTTGAATGTGTATTAAAGTAACTAAATCAACCGAATGACTTATATAGAAGTAATAAACATAATGAAAATGTGACAAGACTGAATGGACATAGCTGAACTGAAGTAATAGTAGAATTGAGTTGAAACTAGAGTTAAATCTCTTAGTAATTCTATTGGATTTATAGGGACACTGACATTGAAATGTCCAGTATTTGTAACAAAACTATAATACTCTAAAATAATGTTATATCTAGAGCTTAGATTCTTTCTACACCATATAATACTTGAGAACTCGAACTCTAGAAACCTCCAAGTCGCAAGTTAGAAGATAGAAGACATGTGAGAGGGAATGCTATTCCGAATAGTGTCAAATATGGTATAAAACTCTCAGGCATTTATAGTTTCTAATGCAAACGAAATCATCATTAAAGTCATCTAATCCACGTGCAGTGTTTTTTTACCATTTGTCCAATCAGGAAGCTACATGTCAAGATTCTGGAATGTCCCTTCAAAAGATGATTGGATAGAATGTCTTTGGCTGTTTCTGAGCTTCCTAAAGCTCCCTTGAGTTCACCCGGGGGGGAAGCTGTTCTCATAAACTATAATGCAATGAACTACATTCAGTATTGCATTAGACATGTCAAATCCATATAGTGGTGAAATATGTCTAAAATGTCCAGATTGTCATTAACTCAAAGTGTCTTGATTAACAGATAGGTAGATAAACTGATAAACATTCATCAAAGTTAATCACATAAGCTAACCAATAGAAGTGAGTTAATAAACTTAGCTGTCAAATGTTTGGTCTGGGTATGTTATCGTGTGAATTTTCGACATTTCAACCATATCAAATGTGAAGAAAGAACTCACAGAAGTCAACGTTGACGGTGGGGGATCGACTAGAATTAAAGTTGTACACTCAGTGGTTTAGAGGTCAAGAGTTCACATTCAAGATCAAAATTCTTGGATTTGACTCCCTCCCAGTGACAAGATTACGAATGTATACTACTGAAGAATCTCACTCTAGGATTGAACAAGATAACCGTCCAAGTTTTCAGTGGTTATCTAACTTGAATTGATTCGTAATCTTGATAAGATCCAATTATCTCCACAATGTTATTTTATTACTTTAATTGTACCCAGTTTTTATTGAGAAATGAACCATTTCTCGGTCAAGTTGTAGCTGTAAATAATTCCCCAAAATCAATAGCTTCTTAAGTGTTAATTGGATGCTGACCACATTAGTTTTAGTGGAGTTGTTTAACTGAAGGCGTTCGGTCATGCATCCGCACCAGATCACGTTACAGCTCAGCGTGGGAAACATCTCCTACGTTCACTAGCCAGATTAGATCAACCGCTTCTCGATATATTGATAGCGCATCAAATATATCTTTCCAACCTCTTCGCTTCTGACTTCTGATTTTAACTGAGTGGGGCACAATCCGATTATAGGAGGTGTTACTGGTTAATAGTTTTCAAACTACAATACTGGTGGTATCTTCAAAGTTAATGATATTAAATAATCATATTTCTCAATCCTCCTTCTATTAACCTAATATATATCTACTTTTCTTTTCATATTTATGTTACAGATCTTTAAAATGTATGCGTAATACAATTCATTCCCATTTATTCGTAGCCCTTATGATTAAAGCATGTGCATGGTCTATTTCATACATCTTTGTTGAATTCATTGATATTAATCAATTCAAAGATGATACAAAGTTGACAATCAATGTAAGTGTATAAAGTTATTAAATTTTAATTATTTAACTTTACAATTATCAGAAGGGGATTTTGTGCAGATTTAATATTTTCATAGTTGAAAGCATGAGTCAATTGAAGTTAAACCACCATGGAAAACCTGGAAACACTGGACGGCCGTTTCGTCCTATTATGAGACTCCTCAACAGTGCGCATCCACAATCCCACACTCGCGAGATTCGAACCCAGGACCTAATTTATGGATGACCTTTGAATGTATGTTAAGTGACCTTGAGAAATATTGGCCAATCAGGTAATAGTATAGAATAAAAATATATTATACAAAACCAAAAGATTAAAGTGGATACACTTTTTTTACATGTTCCAAAAACTTGCCAAGTTTAGAAAGAGGTTCATAGGTTCTAAAATCGTTATGCATACAGCTGAGCAACTCATCCATATGACTCCATAATAGTCGGTTTCTGGAGCCAATGATAAGGTTGCAAAAATTCTGTCAGCCTCGATCACATAGCTTTAATATTGCTTGTGTGTACTCCGGTTGTTCAAGTTTGTCATTTTTATTACGCATATATCCCTACAATACTCATACCACTGAACAGGCGAAGCTTCAGTAACATCTGCGATTATTGCAGCCAATGTTACTGGTGCTTTTATCATACAGATCGCAATTATTATAACTTGCCTTAGTCCTAATCTGGATCGAGCGAAAGAAGTTCCTATTCTAGAAGACGTCTTCCTCCAGAATATATTACATCCAATGACAACATCACAGTAGTCTGTACAAGGTCTACAAGTCATTTGATTACCTCAATTGCAAAAAGAGGAAATTCTTAGTAGTCCCATTTATTGTAGCTACATCTCTAAAATCCTCTGTGAACCGAATGTACATGAGCATCAGGTACTGAAATTGGTGCAATGACCTAGAATTTTTTTCAAACGCTTCTGATTGGCTCTTCCATAAGTTATAGTCTTGCCCAAATGATCTAGGCTCAGTCAGTGAGGAGTGCTGGGACCCACAACCATCAAGTTATAAGGGTTGTTGAATAGTTGGGTGAAATCTGAAAATTATAAAACTGGAATCAGAAAGAGAGAAAAAGAAATTATCCATTATAAAAAAATAAATTATTTAACTAAATAAAATTGAATAATGGATTGCTGCACAGTAAAAAATCAACGTATACGGTACGAAGTAAACTATGGTAGGACAAGTTTATAACGGCAGTAATAATAATAATAATAGATAAGTTATGAGACAGTACAGGGAAGACCGATAAGTGTGTGGAAATATCGAGTCTCAGTTGACTATAATCATCACTACAGACCAATTACGCGCCAATCACCGGGTTAAATCCGTCAATAAGATAAATATTCATCGGTGATCTCGTGGCATCGAAATAATGCCGAGATCGTGCCAAAGTTTAAAGGCGAGACTAATCTGCATAAGTGAGTAAGTTCGAGGCCCCAAATTGGGAAAGAGTCTGTTTTCAGTACAATTAAACATAAAGGTACAGTAAAACAATCACTGGTACAGTTGGTTATAATAATAAATGTTTCCATTACACCAACCGCGTTCTCTTCATAAAAGTAAATCACTACAAGTGCAAGACAATCTTTCTTAGTATCTACAGTAAACTATTATCCCGAGCAAAGGGCGAGACTACATACATCTTTACCTAGCCTGTTTTTGAAACTGCCTACTATGTACAAATCTGTATATTATTGGTTCATTTACTGTTCTAAACTTAAGAAACTAACTTCAACAATTTATTATTCTTCACATTAACATTTTTATGAGTTGGAGTTGATTATTTTCACATTGTCCATCATCTAATAGCGACGAACGGTGATCAGTAAGATTCATAAAGTTAAAATTATTAGAGGCTTTGTACAGAAAGGTAACGTGTCACTGTCTCATTCAACATTCAGCTCACTAGTTGAACACATCAAAAATCTAATGAAATCTCTGGTTTAGTTTGAAGACGCCACAGGTATAAGCTGGCTATCAGTTGTAAAGAATGTGTGTCACGGAGTACCTACTCGTGGTCTGGTGAGGATGCATGACGGAGCGCCTTCAGCTAGATGTGTTCATTAAAACTTATGAGGTCAGCATTAATTTTGAAAACTTACAGAACTATTTGTTCCGGGGATTTATTTAACGCTAAGAGTTTAGCCTACTGATGTTGTATCTCACTATTAGGGAAGAAATATTAGAATATTAAAGTGACTTAGACGTCTTATTTGCCTAGTCAGATCTCATATTATATGATTTGGAAGGAATTCGCACTGGTATTTAAGACTGTATTGATTTCAGTTTGTCACTACACAAGTTTTCTTACGGTTTTAATCACCATCTGTATTTTGATTGAAATCATGGATCGGTCAATGCTAGACCACTATTGAAAACCTGGTAGCACTGAACGGTGGATTAGTCTTAGTATGGAACTCATCGGTAGTGAGTATCCACGATTCCTCACGTGGCATCCGAACCTAGAACCTTCAGTCTCGTATGAGGACGCTTAACCTATGGACCACTGAGCCGAAACCTAACGGTATTAATGTTTAACTTTAACTATATATGGCTCTACCTGACACGGACTTGCTCCAATGGTCACAGGTTCGCACTAGAAATCCGAGAATCCCCTCACGAAACTAGTCACTAGTAAGCACATAGTAATTATCAGTGTGGGGTTGCGAAGATTGTTGAGTATTTTACTGAGATCATAAAGTAAGTACATAAGTAAAAACATAAATGCAAAACGTGTCCTCTGAAGAATAGGTGCATAGTGAAAAACATATAATTGAAGATATATTTCAACTACATTATTCCTCATATGCTAACCTGCCATCCCACCAACGGCATGGCTCTGTCCTTTCATAACATTTCCCTTCCATATTTTAGTGGTATATCCATATACATCGCTGATAAAGTGTATGGTGTAAGTGCCTTTTGATGGACCATAAATACCATTTTTCACACAGCCGTATATTTGTATTTAACCGAAAGAATATAATTCTCTGAGTATATGATATTTAATGCTAAGCTATTCAGATTTATTCGGCTAATCCAGATATATTTATACAATATCCTCCTCGCCAATGAACTAGATACTAACAAATTATGATCGACCGGTCGTTTCGAATCCTGAAATCGCCTAGTGAATACATATTTGTCGTAGTTCCTTTGTATGAATACATTTCTGCAGGAATTTTACCCATGCAGTTGGTTTTTGTAAGTTCGTTCAGATTGTAGATACCAAGTGAATTAAATTACTGTTGAATTATATTCCATTCCAGTCCCTCCCTCATGTACTGAGTTTCCCCTTCATGGGAAACTTCATTTCGACATGTCAGCTTTTATAAAGGAATAGTCTTCAGATTAATCTGTTGTTAGGCCAGCTTCAGTAGTCAACACGACAACCATGTTTTATTGATAACAGATCATCGAATTTTTCATATAATTGGCTCTCCATCGCCTAACTATAGTATCTGCCGCCCCATAACCTTGAAGAACTTGAGTTTAGACAGTCAGGATATTCTTTAGTATTATATTTTTTTCCTCTACGTCAACGGTCGTGATCTTTGCGTAGGTAAAAATGGTACATTGTGTCCAAGAGCAACAGGGTAGGAAAAATAGATGATTAAATCCTCATAACGTTTAGACCCTCGTTTATCTTATTGCCACGAAGTTTTAGCAGACTGCATATGAAATAGGAATAAAATGTGTCAAAGTTAAGTTGTCTTTAGAGGTTACCTTATCAAAAATCAGAAAAATGATCTTTTATAAGTTTCATCTTCAATGGAACAAAGACCCATTCAAAAATTACCTTAAGATTTCATACGCGGATTTACGAGAATTGATTTTCCTGCTACGAACCCCCGAAATCCAAACATATTGTCAAATTTTAACAGCAGTTTTGTGTTGGTCTTCTATCACATGAGCATAGTTGAATGGATGACAGTCACTTTTCATCAGTATGTTCGATGGGAAGTCATTTGGTTAGTTCCATATGGTAGACTTCCACTAAAGTCAGTCTCGTCGCGCTTCGCTGTACACATCTAAGTGCTAAATTAGCTTTCTCGATACCCCTTCTGCCACGATCGTTGAAGACAATATTTTGCATGGGCCGTTTCGTTAAGCGATAATTACCTACATAAAGCTTCGCAACTATCTACTGAATACTGATATTGATAACTCCAGAGCTTATGTTATTTCTGGGTTACACTTTAACCCTGCACCTTTTTTATCAATACCTAAAAGTTTGAAATGTTTCTTATATGTCCACTGATGCTTTGGCGGGTGTAAGTAGACTACTTATATAGACCATAGACTTACTATCGGTGGAAATGAAGGAGGCAATGTAAAGTACTAGAACTTGTTCTCATTACTGATTGAACCAAAATTACTAGTCTTGTGGTTTACTTAGTTGATTTTCACCTCATATGTATTCCACTCTCTAGTATCATAAACCTCCAGATGTTATCAATCAATCAGCCCCTTACAGAAATAAGCGACAAACATTGTAATTCATGGTTTGGTAGTTTAGTTATCTTGTAATAAGCAAGAAAATGTTGCTGAAAATAATGAGGGATTTAGATTCCATACTGGAAAAAACCCCGAGATGCAACTGGTGTCTAATAAGAAATCAGTGCACTATTGATGTTGTGTTTAAGGTGAACCTCACTTAGTACTTTCTTGATCAAATGGACTTCTAAGTGCGCTCATATTATTACTAAACGTAATGTTTATTTATTTATTCAACACTACACTATAGGTTAGGGAGTTAAAGGGTAGTGTTAAGACCTTGACCCATTTCTCACTAACACACTGAAAGGAAGTTGTCTTGATCAACTCTAAGGTTTTGACACTAAAGGCTAACTAATTTAACCTTGGTGCCAGTAATAAGTGAGTTTAAGTGGACTCCAAACGGTCTTGAGACATATAGACGAGAACTACTTATCATCTGACTAGTGCACAGACGAGAGAGGGAAGACGAGTTGAATTGAGCTATGCTCGGTTTATTCCTGATTCAGTACATGGGTAAATAACTGACTAAGATAATCACAACTAACAAGGAATTAAAAAATACAATAATGAGAAAACTAGACATTAAAGTAAATAAATAAGGCACAAGGGTTGCTTTTAGACCATAACAAGTCTTCCGTGTACGAAAAAGTGATTACTTCTATGCCACTGAGACTTGAACAAGCAGTAGTCGTACCAATCAATCTGGGATGTGATCATACTGCACAACGAATGTCATCAGCTTTCAGGTTCAAAAGGACCACTGTACATCATGATATATCATATTGTCCTCACAAACTTCCTCATCTGGTTTCATTTTTAAGGACTACTCTCAATACTTCAAACATACGTCCGAAAAGACTTTCTGTTTACTATGCTTTCCAAACATATACTGCTATGTCGCAACCACATGATTAAGAATCATTCATGAGTGATCACTAATCCTCGAAAATCTGCACACCGTGATCATATTTTCTGGCAATTCTTTTAACCGCACAGTTCAACTTCGAATTGAGACATGCATTTTCAATCACCGCCCGGGTGCCTCGTACTTTTATATCTGTACTCTTCACTCTTGAACTTCCCATTTTTCTTGATTTTATAAGCAATCTCCCGAAAGAACCAAGTATTCTAGCTGCAATTTAGCCCAGAAATGTCAAGCTGAAGATCTATCGAAAGCCGTAATGGTCTCATAGAAGCTTCACAGAGGCATCACATCACAGTGGATACGAACTGGAGACGTAAGACCAAAATATATGCTGACCGAATGACACTTAATGCAGGCCTAGTTACAAGTGATGAAACGAAAAGTTTATGTCCTATGCAGTCACTCCTTCTAAACTGTCTTCAGAAAACTCAACCAAGGACATAACAGTGGTGCATCTCTACTTATTGAAACATGACATAAGGAAGGAGAAAACTCAGGAACATTAAACATTTCAGTCCTGTGAAACAAACATTGCTTTTATCAACGAAAAGAGCCACTCCTGTATTATTTAAGCTACAGAACTAGTTCTCACGATTCCACTAACCCAATTACGTTGCAAACTTGTCATAATTCCAACGAAAACCTTTTCAGGATCGCCTACCAAAAGGTTAAACACCTAGATATTATCCGTATCACTTCTCTTTAACAACTTTCATTTCAGTTCTCCACATTACACGATAAGTTTTGAATCGTCACCTCAGTGAATCCTAATAATCTGACTCATTATAATCCACTGATTCCATGATGGTCACTGACTCTGCAACCCTGAAGTCCAGTGAAAAACACTAGGAAAAAATGAAATAGGAAGGTAAATATAAACCAAACGACATCAACTAACTGAGTCCGTGGAGTTTTACTAAGCTTGTATCGAAAAAATGATTGGTTCATACAAGCCTATCGCAAAGGCAATGGACACAATAGTTCGAAAACGAAGCTACCTATTATACCAATTAGTGCCTTATAGCGGCCGTACGGACCCCACTAAAGGCAGCTGAAATGTTCAGAATCTCCTCACAGAATGACCAGTTAGTGTTAGAAAGCCTATATTGTTTCTATATACATACAGTGAATATTGAGAATGGCTTATATTCGTTGACGTTTTCAAATAGTCAAGGTTTGAAGGTCACGCGGACAATTGCGTTTAGGCTGTTTGCCTAAGTAGTCCTAGTAAGATAATGTTGGTGTCTGTCTATTCACAATACTTTTCATAAAAATGATTAAAAAGTCACTATTCATGCACAAGAAGACCCTCATCTTTCTCCTGCTGGCTTGTGTTACATTATATATATTATTTTGGGACCGCCTGGGTTTATCCCCTAATATTTACGACCGTCCGTTACCGGATTACATACTTGCAGACGATCGTGCTTCTCGTATTTATCACCACCGTCTTCAACTGTATCGACCGGAGAACAGTTCAAGCACCACCAACACGTTTGTATATATCCCAACAGAATTTAACGAGAATGAAGCCTACATATCGGACTTATTACGTCGTAATGGCTATGTTGCTGCAATCCTCTCTGAAGAGTTTGCTGATGAAGCATTGTTTCCGAATCCCACCTTTTCCTGTACATGTGGCCGTGTAAGTGATCCTTGCATCTGTTGTGGTATTTTACAGCCCCAAGTTTCTGGCCAGAATCATCTTTCTCCAGATTTATACCAACCTATTTTGTTGACACCTGACAATACTAAGCCAGCTCACTTCTGCATAAATACCACTTATCTTCCCAACAAAAAGCAAATAAAGATTTCTGCAGTCCTTGTAAATCTGACTTCAAGCCAAGGCGATTTTTCCGGGAAACTAGATCCAGTCATTAAAAAATCTGACAAAAATGTAATGAAATTTACATATTTGTCAACTGTTTTCGATACAGTTTTCTTGCCGTCATCTCCTCTGCCGGCAATATGTTCTGGTCGTTCAAAAAATAACTATGTAGTTGACTTGTGTGTAAATTTCACTACTCTTGAATACAAGTTTGATTCGGACTCTGACCATAAAACTGTCTTCCATGCCTGTGCATCCATTCAAGTTGTGTTAAACAGAATGTTCGTCATTGCTAGATATCCCAAGTTTTGTTTTGACGCCCACCGAGGGGCTGCTGGTGATGCAGATCAGGCAAGTAACAATAAGATGTTTAATGTGAATGTACTTATGCATACATCAAATCACAGTGCTGACTATTCTTCAGTCAGCAGTAAGTCAAAAAACATTTCTTACGTTGAATCTTCAAACCATTCAAAATCTTCTAGTACTGAAATCTTGGATTCATCATTCCAAGTAGTAAACAGTGGAAACAAAGAACCCAAATCACATTTACAGAATTCCCATGAATTACATCGTGGCATACCCTGATATTAGAGGATCAACACTTATAACTCACTCCAAGTTTGCATTCATCTATACCTTGGTTAATTGATTGATTTACTGTAATCGGTTTTCTTCCATAGATTATTTTGTTTTCAAACATTACTTGTCATGAACTGTATTCATCATTTACGCATTTAAAATAACTATTTCATAAACTTGTTTGACACATAGTTGTTTGTCTTGACTTGACTGTAGACATTTATTGTATTTTTCGCAATGCCTAATGTAAATGACTCTAGGGTGCTTAAAGATAACGTGTTTATAAGATTACTTTAAGGATACTAAGTTATGAAAATGCAATTGCTCTTTGGTTTACCACAAAATTTCTCGGGAAATATTAATAGTTTCATTCAATCACTTCCGAAGTCATTAGTTTTAGGACGTCCTGTTATTTAAATATATAAAAGCTAAGTAGCTACAATGATCACCATTGGTTTCAAGGTTTCTCTTTCTCGAGAGATTTAGTCTTACTGCATTTATTGTTTAAGAAGCGCTAATTCTTTAAGTTAGACACAACTTTTAAATCACTGTTCATCAAGAAAGCTGATAGTTAATAAACAAGAGAGTAATTTGTAATCTGCATGTAAATGTTTGTTTAGTTCATGTGAGAACTACTTAAAATTGCGTATTCGTACATAGTATTAATCTTAATTCCAAATGTTACCTGATCATTAGGTACATGTCATCTCTATGAATCAAGTCTCGTATTGTTAGTGTAAGTTTCTCACTTTGCTATAGACTGACAAATGTTTGTTCTATACCCTAAGTTGATAATAACTGACTGACATACCTATGTCATATCTTAATCTAGTTCCTAGCGTAACACGACTTTTGGCTATTCAACCCAATCCCATGTTATGATAATTATTTCAAAATAACTCAAGAGCCGGAATTCACATGTCACACTTACCACCTTTTCTGTCTGAATACCGACTGGTTGTTATCCCATTTATATCCTGTGACTTCTACGTCACATTAAGCATTTCTCATCTTTACTCTAACGTTTTAAGCTCTAACTTTACAGGTATTTGTGGGACATATTCGGACAGCGTAGTGATTTAAACTTTTAACTATCAACTGGTAGGTCGAACGTTTAAACTACTCTCCCCATGCTTCTGTCTGGGTAGCCAAGTATTACTAACCTTTATCACCAGCTTGACCCAAAGCCGAATATATAAACCTGTATGTGCCAAATGGATCACTGCAAATGCAATTCAAGGTGAAGTCAGAGCCAGAAAATAGTTTGACAAAGAAGTTATTACCAGTGTGAGAAAATAGTCTTTTGTTCAGCATTTGGTTGCGAAACCCCTTAATATCCAAAACCATGTCAGTACTACTGCGTACTGATGTTGCTAGACATTTTGTTAGAGCATATGATGGTACTGACTAAGATGCTACTGTATATCAGTACTCTAATAATAGCGCAAAAGAATGTTTCACAGGCTTTCCCACATTGCCATCTTTCAGCTTCTAAATTTCTATGCATCTATGGTGAAATTGTCTATGTTTATTTTTTAGTCTCTTGCTTGTATGACAGTAGCTACAAAGCAAAAGAAAATACTGAGTATATGAGAGGTCCTATCAACTAAGTCCTACTAGGCAACACTAAAAACAGTCCATAGCCGCATCTTTATTCAATAAACTTTAATATCATGAAACTCTCATCCTGTTAGGTGTACCAGTTTCTGAACAAACCAAGTCCATAGTCAGAGATTACGAATTACCACTACAGTTCCGTGTAACTACTGTAGACTTTACGTCCTGCTGTACTGATCAACATTGCTAACTTTAGTAGTCTAACAACTATGCTATGACATTATCCCGACTGTCTAGTCATGGTTATCCACAACTATATCCTATCAATACTCTAAAGGTTGTATTGATACAACACTTACAAATAAACTTGGTTTTCAACTCTAGACAATATTTTTAACCGTACAACTATATACAAGTCCCATGCTTGTGACTCTTAACAAATAAACAGATATTTTGATTCCCTCATAAGTTTTACTGGTATCATGCTTTTTGAAGGTGCCAAAGGCTAAGTGTATATCCTGAGATCCTTGTTCATTTCATTTAGTTGGTTACTTTTTTTTTCGTATTTAAAATATTTCCTATTCAAACCAACTCATCGGATTGTAGAAATGATTAATTGTGAGAGTAATGTTCAAAAGTAGATCGATGCTTAATACAGTTAAAATGAAAATAGATATTTTCTTTGAGAATACCACTGATCATGGTCATTTAATGTAACATATCTCACTAACTCAGTTTATCTTACAACCCTCTGAGTTTAGAATAATTGAGTGGCATATCTCAAAATGTCAAGTATTACCATAGATTTCAATCAATGAGATCAAACGCTCACTTGGCATGGGTACGAGTATACAGATAAAGCTTTAATAGGAATGTATATTTTCTAAAATCCCGTACAAAGAGAATATCACATGGAAAATACATCCGACCTGACTTGAACCCTATTTGCTTGTCTTCATCATCTTCGTAAACTGCAGATGAACTCCAAGTAACCATTTATTATAAAGTTCTGGAACTGCAATTGAAATTATCTCAAAATGATTTTGGTTATTTAGTTTAAGACAAATGAACTTACAAACATACTACAATTGATTTAGAAGTAAATGTACTGTATTGCTAATACTTTTTTATTTCTACTTCGTACGTTAGTTGATTTCAACGTGGTCGGTCTGAAGTTGATTTTGCATCGTTGCATATGATGGTTGCCATATAGAGGATTACTTAACTATATGTTCAGAGTTTGTAATAGGCGCTTAAATTCAGTAGTGTGGACTTGTGACATACACATAACTGAAATGTACCATTCCATGTTACCCGTCTTTCTCTCTTCGTCTTCAGCATCCCTATTTAGTTATTTAAAGTAGTGTATGGTTTCTAGACTCATATGATGTTGAAGAATGGAAGATGTATGATAAGTTGGTGAATAGCAGAGGTTATTTTGGTACATTTTGGAGCGAAGAAGGATGGCTTATAGACTTAATAATCATATTGGCAATGTACTAAGTTTGGGTAGTGTAACAAGAAGACGAAGATTATCAGAACTATGTGATATATTAGCTCAATATGTTTCAAACAATCTGATTACACGTATACTTGTTAATAAATGCATGTATATAAGGAAACAAAGGGTTAACTTTAACTGGACAAATGTAAGGGAAAATATAAGTAGTAAGCAAAATGATGTTGGAAACAAAGAGAAACTCACCAATCTGGATATTAACGCATTCACATCGTAGGTTTACTCTGATAATAAACTGTTTTTGAATACATAAAGGAGGTTTACATTTTCGTATGGTCAAGGCTTTATTAACTTGAGTATATGCCCTTTGGACACTTTTGTGAAAATAACAAACGTCGTGTCAAGATCAACCTCATGACCTGTTTCAACTAAGTGTTTAACAATAGAGGATGATGGATTTTTATCATCGACTCTTATTGGGTCATTTGATTTTACTTGTCATTGCAACCATTTTGGTACTTGTTCACACACCCTAACTTCCAAATCATGATTACTCCTTGTGTATGTGTGGCCACACATATATAGATTGATAAACACAGTTGGATGTGACGCAATTGTTCACATGGTGAAGCATGGCCCCTGTTTTTCAGTGGTAGTGACCCTTACCGTGTAGTACGTTTTGTTAGCAGCTGAGTTGAACCTTAATTTTAACACAAGGCTATTCGACTCACCATTGAATGGTGGGGTGATGTACACAGGGTTATCGATAGCGAAAATGTAGTAGATTTCATTATATGAGTTTGATAGGATGGTTATTTCCCATCAGTGTTTTGTTCAGTAGCCTTACTTCGTCTTCTATAGTATTGTTTGTACAAATAAGATCAACTCTAGTGATATTGTTTTATTATCCAATGTGGTGAGCTTCACATTTGTCTTTAACATCATTTCCTTTAGTAACTTTGTTTTCCCTTACCTTACATTTATCCAGTTGACCTTTTATTTTTTTATATACAAATGTTCTTAAGTATATGTGCGATCTGACTGTTCGAAATGTATTGCGCTAAAATATCATATTTTATTTATTTAAACACATAAACATTGCTACGAGGAGGCACCAAATAGATATGCGCCACATAAATCATTTGACTTGTATGAGGGCTGGGATACTGCTCGGGTGCCCAGACCAAAGCAGTTGATTTTCTTAGGGGGCCACACCGGGAGCCTTTGACCTAAAGGTCTAATCAACAAGGCAGTGGAGCAACGTCAGGAGATGCAGTCCCATGGTAACCAGTGACCAATAATTGGTTCATACGCCATTTGTCCCCTCAAGATACTGGAGACCATGTGCACCATTGGTTTGGAATCAGGGTTTTCCAACTCCCCTAGGTTGATATAGAGGTTCCACCAACCCGGTTAAAGCGCCGGATATTCGCTTTTCGTCCTCTTTATTTTGTATACAACACCCGTAGTGCTAGAAGGTAGTGAGTAGGACTTCCCTGGTAGTGGTTGTATGCACGTGGCCATGTGAGTGCATTACAATCCCCCACTTCATATGAAAATCGCTGTGCGCTAAATTTATATTCAACGGTATCATGAAAAACCTTAGAACATTTGTATTCTTTTTTTAACAGACTGAAAAATATCAGTTATCACTGATTTTAGTGATTACATAATAGCTTGTGGTATCCATATGCGATGAACGATTCCTTGTGTGATAATTACTGAATTTTGTCTAGAGTTCGAGTCTAAGCCCCTATCCTCTCTATAATAGAAACTATCTTGCCTCAAATCGTAACAGATTTTTATTTTGAAACGGTTTAAATTTTAGTGTTATTAACCTATATCATCTAAATGGATGTGAAAACTAACAGAATCCTATTGCTTTCCTAGAGCTTTAGACAGTATGCTTATATTATTCATTAGTAATTAACTGTTCAGAATGATACTAGTCTCATACAGAACTAGGCTGGACAAATTAATCAGTGATTTTCATAGTTGAAATCATGAGCCAATTGAAGCTATACCATCATGGAAAACCTGGAAGCACTGGATGGCCGTTTCGTCCTGCCGCGGGACTCCTCAGCAGTGCTCATCCACGATCCCACACTCGCGAGCCTCGAACCCAGGACCTACCAGTCACGCGCCAGAACACTTAACCGATAGATCACTGAGCCTGCCGGCATCCGATGGTGTTAATGTCTAACTTCACTCAAACCACGATGTTTGAGCAACCGTTCATGATTTCAACTATGAAAATACTGAAATCTCCACAAAACCCCTTTCTGATCTATAATCAGTGATTGTAAAGTACTCAAAGAGCTGACTAAACTCATTTTTTTCCAAAATGTGATCATTTATGTGAAGTAAATCAAGTTTGAACTATCAAAGGCAATCAGATGAAATTTTACCGACAGGATAAAGTTTATTGCTGTTGGACTTACACTTTCTAATGTGAACTGTTAATGGATATTTTTAACTATGAGCTAAACTAGTATTGATATTTCTATCTATCTATGAACATGTGGCTAGAACTCAAATAAGCCCCCGAATGCCCTGGTACGGCTGAGAGTGAGGAGAGTCCGCTCTCCCTCTCGAAACGCTCTCACATGGCCACGCGAATATATAGCCTCTACCAGGGAAGTCCTACTCACTACCTTCTCGTGGCGGGGGTGTTGTTTACAAAATTGAGAGGACGAAAAGTGAATGTCCGGCGCTTTAAACGGGTTGGTGGACCCTCTATGTCCACCTAGGGGAGTTGGAAAACCCTGATTCCAAACCAATGGTGCACATGGTCTCCAGTATCCTGAGGGAACAAATGCCGTATGAACCAATCGTTGGTCACCGGCTACCATGGGACTGCATCTCCTTACGATGCTCCACTGCCTTGTTGATTAGACCTTCAGGTCAAAGACTCCGTGTATGACCCCCTGAGAAAACCACCTGCTTCAGTCTGGGCACCTGAGCAGTATCACAGCCCTCACACAATTCGTATGAGATTTGTGAGGCGCATATGTATCTAGTGCTTCCTTGTACCAATATTTAATTTTCACAATGGGAATCTTTAATATTCTACAATATTTATGTGTTTAAATAAAATAAAACAAATAGAATATCGGTAGTGTAATAAGAAGATGAAGATTATCAGAACTATGTGATATATTAGCGCAGTACATTTCGAATAGTCGTAAAGTCTGTTAAGTTGGATTTTTTTCTGAAAATGATTAATGTTTTATAATCATTCATACGTTAAACTTGACTTCAGGCAACAGAATTTCATGGACCCAGAGCTTTGTGGTATTTTCATGACAGTTGGTTTCTTAATAAGTAAAAATAGATATGAATGAAGGTTCTGAACATTGATAAGAAAAGCTTGATTTCTATTAAACTCAAATCTATTCAATAGTACTATTTCATCCCACTTTTTATTAACTGTGTTGTGATGAAAATCATTTCTATAGAAAGCGTTTTCTACGACTTAGCCCTCCTATCTCATGCACACGAACAAATACAGATAAAGACAACTAATGTAGCAGCAGCCTCTACATCAATAGGCCTCAACATACACAAAAGAAAAAGCAGGATTCTCAAATACAACACGGAGAACACTAATCCAATCGCACTTGACGGCGAAACTCTGGAAGAGGTGGAAGCATTCATGTATCTAGGAAGCATCGTTGATAAGCAAGGAGGATCGGATGCAGATGTAAAAGCGAAGATTGGCAAAGCAAGGACCACATTCCTACAATTGAAGAACATATGGAACTCAAAACAACTTTCAACTAACTACAAAGTCAGAATCTTCAATGCGAACGTCAAGACAGTCAGTCCTACTGTACGGAGCTGAAACGTGGACAACTACTACATCCATCGTCAAGAAGGTACAAGTATTTATAAACAGTTGTCTACGCAAAATGCTTAACATTCACTGGTCGGATACTATCAGCAACAGTGTTTTATGGGAGAGGACAAACCAGCTTCGAGCTGAGGAGAAAATTAGGAATAGACGTTGTAAGTGGATAGGACATACATTGAGGAAATCACCAATGTGCATCACGAGGCAATCCCTAACTTGGAATGGTGAAGGGAAGCGGAGAAGAGTAAGGCCGAAGAACACATTACGCCTGGAAATAGAAGCAGATATGGAAAGGATGAATAACAACTGGAAAGGATTGCCCAGGACAGGGTTGAATGGAAAATACTAGTGGGTGGCCTATGCTCCTCAACGAGGGGTAAAAGGCGTAAGTAAAGTAAGTAAGTTTTCTACGGCTTAAAACAATGATTGATATCATGTACTAAATTCAGAAATCAGAATACTAATCATAACTATTTTCTATACCATGTTTACCTTCCTGTTTATAATTTATTATCCTAGACTTGACTAACTATACGTTCTGACCTATACAGTTAACCTTGTGTCGACACAGGCATGTATTGCCTCGCCTATCTGCAAGTTTCCTCTATCCGCTGCCTTCAGTTCGAAGAGAAGTCAGCAGTCAAATTCTATTTTATTCTGTTTCAAGCACATACTTGACCATTATCACACCGTAAAATAAAATATCACAATTATGCACAAACAAGCCGAAATTGACTATGAATAGGACATTCTGTGAATAATCAATTGGCAATAAATAAAGAATAATAAAACGGTATAATAAGTTAAATGAAAACCTATGATAAAAAGAATATAGAAACATATTAATTCAATTGTTTATTAATTATTCAGTAGGGATTTATATGATATTTTCATAATTCAAAGCATTAGTCAATTGAAGCTAGATCACCAAGGAAAACCTGGAAGCACTGGATGGCCGTTTCGTCCTGCCACGGGACTCCTCAGCAGCGCTCATCCACGATCCCACACTCACGAGCCTCGAACCCAGGACCTACCAGTCACGCGCCAGAACACTTAACCGGTAGACCACTGAGCCTGCCGGCATCCGATGGTGTTAATGTCTAACTTCAACCAATCCACGAAGTTGAGCAACCGTTCATCAATTGTCTTCAGTGAGTTCCTATCTCACAACAATGCCAATAAGAGACTGACCAGTTGCAGTCCTAAGCATCAATGGGAAGATTCAAACAAACAATACTAAATGAGTATATTAACTATTTTTCTGCTTACAACTCACACAAAACGAATCAAATATCTCATGTTGAATGTATAACTTATGGAATTATCGGTCGAGATTTTTTTCTTTTTGAAAACAGTTTTCTTCTTTAAATGTATTTTGCAATTACTTGTGCATATTCGCTGTAGTCTTTCAAGTGATATACACTGCTAATTGAAATAAATCATCCTGTCGACTACCGTATTACATCTTAACACAATACACCGTATATCAAGTCACTTCGATTAGTAGTGGCCCCATTGCAACTTGATCGGTAGAATTGAATTAGCACTAACTAGGACTTGGTATATATGACAGTGGTCATCCCACTTCAGCGATCAATCAATTAGTTCGCATTAAATTCGTTTTCCTTATCTAACCAAGAATGAAAGTCTTTATACAAACTGATCAAGAATACTGACTTAATCGACAAAAATCCTAATTTATCTAAGTTTTACACTACTTCTGCTGTGGGATTCGAACCCAAGTTACGCAGTTTTACTGTCGAATATGTTATCACTGAGTTATTCGAGCCGCGAATATTATCTTGTAGGACTCAGGTGTTTACACCCATCGGTCAACTAGTTCCTTCAAGATTACAAGTACATTCTGCTTATGATTGGTAACCAACAAAAAACCGAGGTTTAAAATTTCTTGTCGACTACCTCCAACTGCCTGACAACTGAACTTAATCGCGTCACTCAGATGAGTGACCAATATTGCAACTCAATCTACTGAATTCGGTCATCAGTTAAGGACCAGAAAGCATTTGAAATGGTTACTACCAAATTGGTATGAAGGAAAAACAAATCAATGGATGAAACATTTTCCATCTTACCAACCAACCATTAATTTTATACAACATTTTCAATCAGCATAAATCTTTGGTAATCAGCTCATTTTCAATTATCATAGTTACATTCATGAATCGATCTAAGCTAGACTAACACTGAAAACCTGAAAGCACTGAACGGCCACTTCGTCCTAATATGGGACTCCTCAGCAGTGCGCATCCACGATCCCGCATGTGGGACACAAACACAGGACCTTCAGTCGCGCGCTCGAACTCTAAACCACTGAGATACCATCTCCACAGATCACCATTCTGATTTTAACAACTTAATTTATGCAAACTCTAGTTTCCTGTCTCATATACATTGGACATCAAGAAAACTAATGGTTTATCTATTACTATGCATGAAAGAAGTTAAAATCTCAAATCTTTAATCGATTGGTGCAATAAAATAACTATCAAAGATTAGAATTGGATTGTTGCTTCACTCAGGTGACAATTAAATACTTCATAAATCGAAGTTGAAAAAACTTACTTACTTACGCCTGTTACCCCCAATAGAGCATAGGCCACCAACCAGCATTCTCCAACACACTTCCTTTCTAGTTCTGTCCAACTTTTGTTTATTCTCCTCATGTCTGTCTCTATTTCTCGACGTAGTGTGTTCTTTGGTCTTCCTCTTCTCCTTTGACCTTCAGGATTCCATGTGAGGGCTTGTCTTGTGACGCAGTTGGGTGATTTCCTCCATCTGTGTCCTATCCACTTTCAGCGCTTCTACCTGATTTCTTCCTCCACTGAAATCTGGTTTGTTCTCTCCCACAGTAGAATGTTGCTGATAGTGTCTGGTCAACGGATCCAAAGTAGTTTGCGTAGATAACTGTTAATAAACACCTGTATCTTCTGGATGATGGCTTTCGTAGTTCTTCAAGTTTCCGCCCCATACAGTAGAACTGCCTTGAAATTTGTATTGAAAATTCTGATCTTGGTGTCGGTTGACAATTGTTTTGAGTTCCATATGTTCTTCAGTTGTAAATATGCTGCTCTTGCTTTGCCGATCCGCACCTTCACATCTGCATCAGATCCACCATGTTCATCGATAATGCTGCCAAGTTGAAAAAAATATAAAACTAAATATTAGACATATAAGCTGAGTTCTAATGGTGTGGAGATAGTAGAACTTTCACCTATAAATCTCCAGTCATAAGCATCAATTGATTACAGTTACATGAAACCTGAAACAATTATACGTGGCATACAACCGATGCATTTCGGCAGTTATTAGCGAGTTTATTTTCCTAATTATACAGAATCATAAAAATAGTAAATAAGTGAAAAAAATTTTAATAAAGCTAACTGGATCCCTTAGACTAAGATGTAATGTTGTCGATCACTAGTGTCTAGGTGGCTCAACATCCCGTACACTAACCTAAGATGCTAAATAGTTTATGCGAAATCCGTCTTTACCTAGGTTTTGTTCTAGTTAACATGTGTCAGTATTTCAGGCTTGCTATATTGCTGTTTGTAGAATTTGAATCCCTCAGTGTGCCAGTTTAATATGTTACCACTGAGTTATTTTGGCTACGAATAACACTTTTTTTAAGAACATGATCAATTCTAAATACTCATTATTGATAACTGCCAACTAGCACTAGACGTAGATTGAGCTGGGTTTTCTATCATCCATTTCGAACCATGTAATAGTAAGTAGAATAAGGTTATTGTAATGTTTTCTAGAGTAAGAAATTGTTTTTACAAAAAGCACACATGAACAAAAGAATGTTGAAAATACAGCTGCACAATAATATATTATTGATATAGTGAGCTAGTTAGAAGTAGCTAAATGAGAGGGTTAATTGATGGCAATCAGAAGTGACTTAAAGGACAAGTGAAATTCATTAGCTAATAAGCAGACTGATTTCCTAAGGGGTACAGATATATATATATATATATGCATTTCATTCGGTAGCTCAATATGCTTTCTCATCCGCTCTTGTATTCTCGCCCAAGTAATCCATTGGAGGGTTACTACGTAGCACATCGTATATCAATATCATATTTCAAACATCGCCCATCCCAACAGTTTCTAGCAACAGAGAATATTATTTTCACAAATTATTCGTACAACGGAACACTATATCATTATTATTTATTTAAACACATAAATATTGGTACAAGGAAGCACTAGATACATATGCGCCGCACAAATCTCATTTGATATGTGTGAAGGCTGTGATACTGCTCAGGTGCCCAGACTGAAGCAGGTGGTTTTCTCAGGGGGTCATACACGGAGTCTTTGACCTGAAGGTCTAGTCCACAAGGCAGTGGAGCATCGTGAGGAGATGCAGTCCCATGGTAGCCGGTGACCAACGATTGGTTCATACGCCATTTGTTCCCTCAGGATACTGGAGACCATGTGCACCATTGGTTTGGAATCAGGGTTTTCCAACTCCCCTAGGTGGACATAGAGGGTCCACCAACCCGTTTAAAGCGCCGGACATTCACTTTTCGTCCTCTCAATTTTGTAAACAACACCCCCGCCACGAGAAGGTAGTGAGTAGGACTTCCCTGGTAGAGGCTATATATTCGCGTGGCCATGTGAGAGCGTTTCGAGAGGGAGAGCGCACTCTCCTCACTCTCGGCCGTACTAGGGCATTTGAGGGCTAGAAATGGCTAAAACGTTATCAGCATCACCATAGTAAGAAAAATGCATCTCATAGTTACTTATGATGATGTGTTACCAAACTAACACACTTAAACTCCTATATATATATATATATATATATATATATATATATATATATATATATATATATATATAACGATGAAGCAAACTTATAATGATTATGTAATAGCCCCCCCCCACATATCAACAACTAGCGTATTTAAGTTAATTAAGTCAATAGTAATGTTGTAATAAGTTTGGAGTAGCTTATGCTCCTCCACGATGGGTAACAGGCGTAAGTAAGTAATAAGTTTAGATCAATATTTATTGATTTTTGAACTGAATGTTTTTTTTTCTTTCTATCACCATTATTACTACCATCTTTCATAGTTGAAATCATGAATCAATTGAAGCTAGACCACCAAGGAAAACCAGGAAGCACTGAACAACTAATGCTTCCAAGTTTTCCATGGTGATCTACCTTCAACGGATTCATGATTTCAACTATGAAAAAATATTGAAATCTCCAGAAAAAAACCCCCTTCTGATTACTACCATCTTTAGTTTAAATCTTTATATTGTTTCTTTTATTCTAGAATTTATTAAATATTACAATATCATTACAAGCATTTGGTTCATTGGCTATATTTGTTTGGATGTTTATTGAAGGTTTATATTTATGCCTTATTGTATATTATGCATTTTGGGTGGAGAAAATGAAATTTTGGCCATATGCATTATTAGGATGGGGTAAGTTAAATAATGATTTATAATAATATAGGGGGGGAGGGGGGAAGTAATTCAATAACTTTTATAATCATTTGTCTATCATAATTTTCAATAATTACTATATACTAGATTTAGTTCATCTTAACTAAGTACGTTAAATCGGAATACAATGTACATCTCAGAACCAATTAGACGATTTGGATTTCGTAGACGACCTAGCCCTCCTATCTCATACACACGAACAAATACAGACAAAGACAGCAAATATAGCAACAGCCTCTGCATCAATAGGCCTCAACATACACAAAGGAAAAAGCAGGATTCTCAAATACAGCACAAAGAACACCAACCCAATCGCACTTGACGGCGAAACTCTGGAAGAGGTGGAAGCATTCATGTATCTAGGAAGCATCGTTGATAAGCAAGGAGGATCGGATGCAGATGTAAAAGCGAGGATTGGCAAAGCAAGGACCACATTCCTACAATTGAAGAACATATGGAACTCAAAACAACTGTCAACTAATTTCAAAGTCAGAATCTTCAATGCGAACGTCAAGACAGTCAGTCCTACTGTACGGAGCTGAAACGTGGACAACTACTACATCCATCGTCAAGAAGGTACAAGTATTTATAAACAGTTGTCTACGCAAAATACTCAACATCCATTGGCCGGATACTATCAGCAACAGTGTTTTATGGGAGAGAACAAACCAGCTTCCAGCTGAAGAGGAAATTAGGAAAAAATGTTGGAAGTAGATTGGACACACATTAATGAAATCACCTATGTGCATTACAAGACAATCCCTAACTTGGAATGGTGAAGGGAAGCGGAGAAGAGTAAGGCCAAAGAACACATTACGCCGGGAGATTGAAGCAGATATTAAAAGGATGAATGTTAACTGGAAGGAACTAGAAAGGATTGCCCAGAACAGAGTTGGATGGAGAATGCTGGTGGGTTGCCTATGCTCCTCGACGAGGGGTAACAGGTATAAGTAAGTAAGTAAGTCCGTTAAATGTCATAACTTGCACTTCTCTTATTTGTTAATTGACTGAATCACAAAATATAGCCTAGTAACTACAAGTATGCTTTATACTTATTAAATCAATGATCTTCACTCTAATCAATACAACAATTTGACCAATAATGGTCTATAATGAAGTTTCCTCCCATTATAATAGCTAGTCAGAATTTGAACACGATATACCGATAAACCTACTATTATGACTTAAAGTCGATATGATTATCTACATTCATCATCCAACCACAAAACACCATTGATAATAAAATATAGTTTGTATACAACTGACCCCGGAAACAGTACGAAAATAGAGTTATAGGTGACTAGTTAATTAACAATAATTCCAGAACAATAAGATACATACTGACAGTTAGTCAGTTGGATGAAAGCTTATAAATAGGATAGCATGAAAATACCATAAACCAGTAATTTAATTAGTTATACCATCAAAATCAATATTGTTATGCCTTTGATCTGTTTGCCTACTCGTCTATGCTTAATATGCAAGGAGGAAGCTATCTCAAACTAGTTTATGATCATGACATGCCAGATTACTTGATATAGCCTTGAAACTTGGTACGTCTGAGTGCGATTTATAACTGGACGATCCTTAGGATAGAGAGAGTAAAACTATTGTACCAATGATCTTGTTATAACGTATGAGTTGCCAATTGTTATATCGATTGCTTGCGTGTGCCCTATTTCATAAATGGACGTGATGATGCCCGCCAATGATAGAAGAGTGAATTATCGATCGGAGCAATGATGATATTTGAAATCGTACGAGCAGTCTTGAGTACTATTCGACCCTGCTTTCTGCCTAGCCCAGCCAGTTGAGTCCAGAACACAAATAACAGCCTCGGCAATATGAATCATTATTTATAAACACACTTGGTTTTTATACAAACCAAAGTAATCAATAAACTGATTATAACTCGAGAATCGTATGATAATAAGTCAAAGGTCAAAATAAAGCTAATGATAAGAGAAATACGAATATGAATAGTTCAGTTACGTAATAATTGTACAATAGGAATTAGGCATATTACATTGATCCATAAATAGACCTAAAAGTTACCATTCGTAATTCACCGGGGGATATAACAGATCTATAACCTGATAGGTTGTCAAGCCGAAAGAGAGAGTATGATTTAATTGGAAATACTGTCCAGTTTATACTTAATTCAAACTACTTCAAAAAGGAGAATGAATTAAATTGATGACTAGCAAGACCACAACACACAAACAATGAGAAATATATAATTACATCCAAAATGGGACATAAAAGTAAGATAAAAAAGAGGATTACAGGGATCTCGTTCAAACCGAAGTAATTTTGGAACAGAAAAGAATATGACACCAACTTATATATTAGACGAAAGCTTACGTACTTACTTACTTACTTATGACTGCTACGCCTCTCTGAGGAGTATAGGCCAACCCCCCCCTCAGTATTCTCCATTTAACCTTGTCCTGGGCAATCCTTTCCAGTTCTTTCCATTTGTTATTCATCCTTTTCATATCTGTTAACCAGAAACGAAAGCTTACGATGCATAAAATAAAGCAGACACATAACTATTATTTCTTCCTTCATATTAGATATAATAACATCTCCTTAATTATTTACTTCATTCCTAACACTTCTCAATAGCATACAGTTTTAAAAGATATTACTTATCATGAATTATCAGAAAGGGGGTTTTTTAGAGATTTTAGTAATTTAATAGTTAAATTCATAAGTCAATTAAAGTTAAACCACCATTGAAAACTTTGAAGTACTGGAAGACAGTTTCTTCCTAGTATGGAACTCCTCATCAGTGCATATTCATGATCCCGCCTCGCGAGATTTGAAACCAGAACCTATCAGTCTCGTGGATGCGCAATGCTGAGGAATCCCACAATAGGAAGTAATGGCCGTCCAGTGCTTCCAGATATTCCATGGTGATCTAGCTTTAATTGACTCATCATTTCAACTATAAAATTACTAAAATCTCCATAAAACTTCCTTCTGATAATAATCATATGCTGACTAGTGATTGGTTCCATGAAGTATTTCCTGGAGTTCTAGTGAGAAGCAGTGACCAGTGGAGTTCAACCAGGTCTGTTGTGAGATATCAACTCACTGAAGACAATGGTGGACGGTTGCTCAATTTCTTGGATTGATTTAAGTTAGACATTAACACCGTTGGATGCCGGCTCAATGGTCTGGAGGTTAAGCGTTTGCGCGCAAGACTGATAGGCCCTGGGTTTGAATCTTGCGAGGCGAAATCGTAGATGCGCACTTCTGAGGAGTCCCACAATAGGAAGTAATGGCCGTCCAGTGCTTCCAGATATTCCATGGTGGTCTAGCTTCTGAATTTTTTTTTTAATAAAACATATAGTTACCAACTGTTGTATAGTACTGATGATAAGATATTAATGAAATAAAAATTATTAATAAAGATTTGAGTTGATATTAAGAACTGAATTTTTATCAGCTTTTATTTGTCTATATGCAACCTATGTTGTTTACCTTGATACTACCATTTCTGTCACAAGTTATATAGAATAGATGGATTATCGCTAAGCAATATAATCCAGAATGTGAGCTATTTTTGCTTGGGATTCTCATACGGAACATACTTGCATTTCATTGTTGATATTAATGAGATGTGTGTTACTAATGTCGATAGACAGAAAGCGATTGGAATAAAAACAGAATTGGAAGAGTAATGAAGAATGTAAATGACTGCTATATATAAAGAGATTGCGACCCACCTAAGCTGGCGAACAGAACGGAAGTCAGCAACACGACATCAGGAGAAGTTAAACTAGTCACTGAGCCACAGCCCTGCTAACTAGATGGAGGATACCAGATTCAATCGAGAGAAAGGCATACTCTACAAGCAGTCGGCAGCACGAACAACAAGTACACAACTCAAGTGTATATATAGAGTATGAAAATGTCCTTAGGAAACGTCACGAAATAGCGTATTAAGAGAGGAAACGGACCAATGACATGTAAGATTCTTCCAAGTGGGAAAGGCAATCTGTAGATAAAGATGGGAGCTTTTAGTGCTAAAATGTAGATTTCAGATTTCCAAAATAAAATTACAAAACTGAGATATTTAAGAAGTGATTTCTGAGGATCTAACATCCTTAACAATGACAACCGATGGAAGATGTCCAAATGAAGTGTATAGTGTACAGATTTCATAAGTTACAAAGACACTCAGTAATTTTAAACTGAATAATAAATTGGCTATCCCCACTAAGTCTTTCTTCACTACATTATCACCGAAATTACAACCCAGTATCCTTCGCTTCAAGCGTTAAACATGTTATTTGCTAAGCTACTGAATCCAGATGGTCACTATACACAAACCAAACATTCTGAATACCTTTTGACGAAATGGTTATATCGAAGATTTTCATACAGGATGTATATATGCAATGAAGGATAATCCAAATTCAGTCCTGAATAGAAACGACTGGATAAATTGAACCATCTAAAAATGATGTTTTAAACATCTTAGTCGTTAAACAAGCTATTAGTTACCATAGATTTAGTCACTCAGTGCATAACGTATTGTGTGTAAGTCAAAACATACTGGTTTTAGAACCTGAATGTGAATATGAATACTAAGATACACATAACATCCATACAGATGATGCGTCACAAATAGAATGTAATCAATGTCTTAGGTTATACTGCTAGACATAATTCATCTATTATATATCAAATCAATTCATATTTAACTCTACAGATTAGCTAATAATAACTTATTATGATAAACAGTCAGTCAGTCAGTCAGCTACAACGTAGAACCAGGCATATATATGCATCAGCACAACTTGCCACACATCATGAACACAACAACATGAACTACAAATCCATAGAACTAGTTACTTCAATTATAGTAATATGTAAACCAAAGATTGTGCATAATGATATAATACAGGAAGAAAGAGTTAGTTTGTAGAAAGAAAGGTATAGAACAATTTTAATCTCACGGTGTAAGGGAAAGTCAATGAGTGTATACACCTACTACATTGTGATCGATTCTGAGTCATGTCACACACAGTCTCCAACCACTGGTTACGATAATCGCGCGGACCCAAACCAAATAGTCTGCATCTACCAACATGGTTCAGACTAGAAGTTAGTGATTTCAATGACTGATGGAACGTTTTTGTTTGACCGCCCCTAACTTTCTTCTAACCGTCTCCAACACTAGTTAGTATTACGCGTTGTAGTAATCGTTGTTCATGCATGCATAACATGTGGCCCAACCATCTCAGTCGATCAAGATTTACGACCACATCAACTGATTTACCATCATCATTCTCTAATACCCCACGTCTAACCTCACTATTACTTACCCGGTGATCCCAGCAGATACTGAAAATATTTCTGAGACATCTGTGATCGAATGCTAGTAACTCACGAATATCCTTTACCCTTAATAGCCACCTTTCTCAGCCGTAAATCAAAACAGAACGAACTGCTGAGCAATACATTCATTCCTTAATTAATAGACGAATATCTCGCCTTTGCAATAGGTGACGTAAATTGGCAAAAGCCAAACGAGCTTTTGGAACCCGTGCTGAGATTTTGTCGGACACCAACCCATTAGGGCTGATCAGAGTTCCAAGATAAGCAAAGTTATCGATGGGGTCCACTACTTCAATCCCTATCCTTAGTGCTGGTGTTGACACAGGCAAGTCCTGAAGCAACAACTTGAATTTAGAGGGGAAGAAACACATCCCAAGCATCCTGGCATTGTTATTCAGTGCTACCAAAATACTCTGAATTTTATCAGCATCTTCATCAAATAGGACTATATCATTTGCATATTCTAAGTCGATAAGTAGACCTCCTGGTAGGAGATCAATCCCCGAAAATTCAGACGACAAGAACGTTATTTCCAGAAGTAGGTCTATGATGAAGTCTTCTAGTCACTTTCTATTGTTCATAATGAATCATTTAAAAATATATAATTTATTTATAGACTGTTAAATAGATAGAATTCCAATTGTTCAGTAGGTGTAAACTGAACTTCCCTATTATTACTGTAATTTCAAAAGTTATTTGAACTCACTATTTTATGGTTATTGCTATGACTTTATAAAAAAAATAGGACGTATGCCAATTCGTTATGATTTTATGTCCGGCTTTTATCACGTGAGTTATCCACCAATCGGAATACGACTTGTCTAATCTTAACATTGTGCCGAATCAATGACGTTCGACCAGTATGAGTAGTCTAGCTTCCTTATTGAACCCTTGTCCTCCTAACCCTTCCAATTGAGTTCAGAACACCAATTGCAGCTTCAGCTATGCAAATCTATGCGAATCATTTATTTCAAGCATACTCTGTTTATATACGAGACAGACAGACTGCATCACACCATAAAATAGAAAATAATATTTGTACAAGATTAAGCCAAATGTGGCTGTGAACATGGGAGACAGTAATCAATAAACTGAATATAACTTAAGAACAGTAAATCGTATAATAATAATCCATAGGTCAAAATGAAGCTTATAATAAGATGAATATAGATATGCACAATCTAATCATTCAATAGTTAAACAATAAGAATAATATGTAGAATAATAGTCCATTTAAAGGTCCTGGGAGTTACCCGTACTCATGTCTTCGCTAGGATATAACAGTTATAACATTAGAGCATTATTCACTATGTTACTAAATTAAAATAGTTAACATCTTATTATTTATAAGAGTCAAATTACCTTAGTATCTTCCCTTTTTTAACTGTCTTGAACGGTATCTACATCATTGTGTAGATTATTTAAAATAATGAACATACACGAAATCGATCAATTCAGTTGTTGTATTAAACAATCAAAAAATACAAATACTAGATGTTTACACACTAAACAAGAGAGAGAGAAAGAGAGAAACAGAATAACAAAAGTGATATTATAAACATGAATGGATGGTAGCTAGTAGTCGAATCCAGGATACATGTTTCATCCTATCTTAGACTCGTTAGTTGGATGTACATGCACCGCAGAGTTGATGTTCACTCTGGGACTCAAACCCAGTACCGTTCACTCTTAACGCCATCATGTTAATCACTTAACTACTGATATTGATCAATAAATTGAGTAAATCACCTAATTGATAAATTGTTGTAAGAATTATATTGTTCAATTTGAGTAGACTAATACAATGTAAGATTTTGAATTTACACTTCATTAACTAAATTGACGGATTAACTGAGTTAATTCACTTTGAAGATACTATACCTCAATCATTATTGTTATCAGTTTGGAAATGGTCAGAAACTAAAAAGTACCAAAAACTATTTTCTCATATTTTGTCTTCATTGCAAAAAGTACCGATAATGTATATAGGATTCTTATAGGTTAAATCGTTACTGACGACATTTATCCCGATTAAATGGTATTATATTATAATGGTCCTATAACATACAAGTTGATTGACGTTATCATATGTAGAAACGTTGTTGAATCCATCAGTTGATCTATGATAGATAACCATTGAAAACCTGGAAGCTCTGGACGGTCGTTTCTCTCTAGTATGGGACTCCTCAGCAGTGCGCATCCACGGTCCCGTGATCAGTGGAGTCCAGTGCGTGTCGAGTAGAAACAGTTATCCAACTCAGAAAATGGATGAAAGGTTTCGCAGGACCATGGTTCGATTGAAGTCAGATATTAACATTGTTGGATGCTGGCTCTGTGGTCTAAGGGTTAATCGCCTGCTCGCGAGACCAAAGGTCCTGAGCCAAAAAGCCATCCAGTGCTTCCAGGTTCTCAATGATGATCTAGTTTAGATTGATTCATGAATTCAATTTGTAGTGGCTTGACTTCGAAATAATTTCTTGGGCTTCATTTATCAATCATCCTGATAACCGTTATTAAATAAATCCCAAGGGTTTATTAATTCAGAGGGTAACACGAATCGCCGACTACAGTTTATTATTCAATAGCACTGATAACGAAGTTACAAGCACACAAAACGAATTTGAACAAAAAAGCTAATACGCTCAAGCAAATGGGTACAGAGGCATATTCAGAGTAAAATCAAATTGAGGCGAAGCGAAGCAATTAATAAGATTCAAGCCAATATATAGGGGATAGCGAATAATCAATCGAGCGATATTTGAGTAACTACCATTTAAGCTAAATAGAGATATGTGCGTAGGCTGTTACATGTGATCAAGCATACCCGTTTATATACAGAAGTGATAGTGAGAGCAATAATACAAAGAAATAGACAAACTTTTACTGTTCGAACAACACTGTCTGCTAAATAAGTTATTCAAGGGGCTTGGCAAAATTAACCATAAACAAATTTAATTGTAATAGAAGTGTGTTGTAAACTGTTGAAATTACTACAATCATCAACTCCACATTCAGATATTTAATATATATAGTTTTCTCTTTTTTATTGATTAGTACCCTGGACTTAATGTAACTGCTTGTAATTGTGTTGAATAAAGTATTGTGTCTAATATGAACTCTGATGTATATTTTTAGGGTCGACCTTTTCTAACCCCACCCTTCCTTGTGAGAAGGCAGCGTCACCGTTATGCTGGTAGTCTGGAGGAAACACTTTACTGCTGTCACATCTCTCTACTGTCAGCAGTACGACTTCGCCCTCGGACCTTGGGTTTGCTGCTTTTAGTCTTACCGCGCTTCAACCGACCTATCTGGCATGGTAGGACCTTGAGGAATGATTGTTCCAGCCAGTATATCTCGATTGGTTCATTACTATGGGCAAGCCCGACCACCAACAGCAACGGTCGAGTTGGGCTACATGTTACGTATGCCTGAACACCGATTGTTACAACGCGTAATGCTAAATAGTGTTGGAGATGGTTAGAAGAAAGTTAGGGGCGGTCAAACAAAAACGTTCCATCAGTCATTGAAATCACTAACTTCTAGTCTGAACCATGTTGGTAGATGCAGACTATTTGGTTTGGGTCCGCGCGATTATCGTAACCAGTGGTTGGAGACTGTGTGTGACATGACTCAGAATCGATCACAATGTAGTAGGTGTATACACTCATTGACTTTCCCTTACACCGTGAGATTAAAATTGTTCTATACCTTTCTTTCTACAAACTAATTCTTTCTTCCTGTATTATATCATTATGCACAATCTTTGGTTTACATATTACTATAATTGAAGTAACTAGTTCTATGGATTTGTAGTTCATGTTGTTGTGTTCATGATGTGTGGCAAGTTGTGCTGATGCATATATATGCCTGGTTCTACTTTGTAGCTGGCTAACTGACTAATGTACTCTGGTTCTCTTCTATATTTGTTTGTGAATCGTGTGTGCTGTATAACGTGATTCCAGTTTGTGTATACAGTATTAAACAAGTATCTGGTCTTGTGGTAGCATAATCTAGGCCACAGATCTTACTACTGTACAACAGTGGTATACTGTGGCAAACAGGATATTTTTCTGTCGTTCTGTCAATACACACTTATATACACAACAGAATAATAACGCCACCGATGTTGTATGTTGTGCCTTTTGCCCGGTAATTATCACGTGACTTACTCGTTAATTTGCATACGACTTCTTCACTGCCATCACTGTACCAAATCAATGACGTATCGACTGGAATGATCAACCTAAAGTCATTATCGGTCCTTCTCCCTGCCTCGCCCTACCTGTTGAATCCAGAACATCAATACCAACTTCCATTATGCGAATCATTTATTTCAAACATATTTGATTTACATACCAAGTAAACAGACCACATCACACCATAAAATAGGAAATAGCATTTATACAAGATCAAACCAATGGGAGATACAACCAAAACAAAGAAATAAACAATGACAGATTTAAGCTTAACAAAAACTAATCAACATCGAGGTGTAGAGGACAAGCTGTAAACCACATGTGGAGAAATTCGAACACTTCACTTCTACCCGAAGTTTGTACTGATGATGTCGTTCAGATGGACGATGAAAGCTCCACGACCAAACCATCCAACTCAGAGAACAAAACTCCATCAAAATACAAGATCAAGCCAAAAAAGTGGATATGAACGTAGGAGACTGTAATCAATAAACTGAACATAACTTAAGTACAGTAAATCGTATAATAACAATCTATAGGTCAAAACAAAGCTTATGATATGAGGATATACATAATCTAGTTATTGAATAGCTATACAATAAGAACATATATCTATATAATACTAGTTCATTAATAGTTCACAGAAGTTACCCCATAATTTAGTCTCTACTCAGATACAACATTGTACTTTTAGAAAATTTGTTTTACATAAAGTTATGGCCTTGTCATCTATAGCAGCTCACGTACAATTGAGTTTGTTCACATCTTATTTGGCTAAGCCCTTTTTTGTTAACTTATTTAACGGATAGAACCACTTGTACAGTAACTAACTATCAATAATATACCTTTATTATGTGTGCTTGAGCATTGCTTGCTGACTAAGCATATAGTCATTCTGCTAGCCTTATTATTAGTCGTTTAATTGATTCAATGATTCATTCATTTCATTATGTATATATATAGATGTACATCTTAATCCTGTTCACTGACTCCTTACTTGTTGACTCGGTGACTCGTTGACTTTCTGACTCGATCATTCGCTCGCTCATTCGACTCGCACCCTCACTCGCTTGCTCTACGGCACTACTCTTTCATAATTACTTAACGTGTCTGTAATCTTGGATATCTGTGTGTGGGTCATTAATAAACTCAATCAACACTTCGTATTCATCTTCTGATTGATACATCGTTGGGCAGTTATCGAATATCGACCATCACACATCATGAACTGATATCCTAAATGCATCAACTTTATGTCTGACGTTTTCTTTTTCAAAAAAAAGGAACAAAAGTGATTTCAGATTAATTTTTTAAATTATATTGATCGTTATGAGAAGACGAAGATTATCAGAACTCTGTAATGAGATATTAGCGCAATACATTTCGAACAATCTGATCACACATTCTATACTGGTTAAGAATATTTATATATAAAAATAAAAGGTCAACTAGACTGGGAATGGGGAGTAAGAATAGACAAGGATAATGATGATAAAATAATGTGAAAACAATTTGACGCCTTATCACTATGGATAGTTAGCTAATATTACCAGGGGAGGTTTACAGAGAATCCAAATCGTATTATGAACATCCGCACTGGCTCTGAGGAGACGTTTGAACACCTTTTCATTGCGTCCGGGTATTGCATAGTGTCGTGGATGTTCAGGTTGACCGTCGTCTCG
>NC_031495.1:37755268-37798601 GCF_000237925.1 Schistosoma mansoni
GGATCAGTGGGTTTCCTCATTTCGGTTATATGTTCGTGGTGACGACTAATTATTTTCTGCAGTATCTCTTTGCATGGACGGTAAGATTTATCTCTTAGCTCTTCGAATCTCATCTTTATAAGTTCCCATTATAAGCTTGACAACATTTTTATTATGTTTGTTCTGGCGTAATCTGGATAAATGTCTTGCGATTCCATTTATTTCCCTATTTATCTCTTCACTTCATTATCTTGGTATTCACGTGCCTTGTTTTAAAGTGTTTTGATGTGAATGGATTCTCAACTTAACACCTAGCACGAACACTAGTTTGTGTAGACCTTTAATAATTTATTTATTTATTTAAACACATAAATATTGGTACAAGGAAGCACCAGATAAATATGCGCCTCACAAATCTCATTCGATTTGTGTCTATTCTTACTCCCCATTCTCAGTCTAGTTGGCCTTTAATGTTTATATATAAATGTTCTTAACAAGTATAGGATGTGTGATCAGATTGTTCGAAATGTATTGCGCTAATATCTCATCATAGAGTTCTGATAATCTTCGTCTTCTTATTACGTTATTGAAATTTATCAAAGGGACTAATTGCTTTATATTGATCGTATTGAATCAGTTAATCAATAGTATTTTAATCAATAAGGGTTACTATTATCAGTAGTAGTATTACTATCATTATTATTACGATTACTATTATTACTATTACTATTACTATTACTGTTATTATTATTACGATTACTATTATTACTATTACCATTACCATTACTATTATTACTATTACTATTGTTACTATTACTATCATTATTATTACTATTACTGTTATTACCATTATTGTTATTACCATTACCATTACTATTACTATTATTATTACTATTACTATTATTACTATTGGTATTATTAATACTATTACTATTATTATTATTACTATTACTATTATGACTCTTCACACAAGATTATTGATGATTTGAATGAAAACAATTTAAATCTAGATTCATAGTTTATTATTAATAATAATAAAGAGCCTTCAATGAAGACATTGAAAGTTGTACACCTATTGTCAAGTACTTGAGTTAAAAAAAAGTAATTCATTATATTTCTATATTATATAAACAGGTCCAAAATTTTCTCTTCAGTAATAAGATAAGTTTTATGTTTGATACTAATAAAGAACGATGTTAATTTAGATAACTATTGAAGGCTTATTTTATTTTATTTAAATATATAAATATTGGTACAAAGAGGCACCAGATATATATGCACCACACAAGTCTCATTTGATTTGTGTGAGGGCTGTGATACTGACCAGGTTCCCAAACTGAAGCAGGTGGTTTTCTTAGGGGGCCACATCCGGAGCCTTTGACCTAAAGCTCTGATCCGCCAGCCTGTCGGGCATCGTGAGGAGATGCAATCCCATGGTAGCCGGTGATCAACGATTGATTCATACACCATTTTTTCCCTCAGGTACTAAAGTCCATGTGCACCATTAGTTTGAAATGAGGGTTTTCCAACTCCCCTAGTGGACATAGAGGGTCCACCAACTCGATTAAAGCGCCGGATATTCGCTTATCGTCCTCTCAATTTAGTAAACAACAGTAATGCCACAAGAAGGCAGTGAGTATGACTTCCCTGTCAGAGGCTATATACGCGTGGCCATGTGAGAGCATTTCGAGAGGGAAGCGGACTCTCCCCATTCTCGGCCGTACCAAAGCATTTTGGGGCAAATCCGTATTTGTCATATTCTAGTATTGAACTGCTTAGTAGCTATTCATATCTACGACTCCATCAAAAGAGATTGAAACCAGGAGTTTTAAGTCTGTTTACTAGAGTCTAACCTCAAAACCACTAACTCAGTGTCAAACGGCTTAAATGTATAAATTTAATCAATTTTCCATACTATCCAGCCATCTTTTAGTGTCAAATCCAGGGGAGTTCAGTTATGTTAAGCGTGAGGCAGTCACCATTAATAGGACTGGAATATACTTGTGCTATAATCTCGAATTTATTAAAGTTAGATAAATTAATGTATGCCAAATAAGTAATCTAAAGGTTAAACACTCATCACGAGATCTGCATGCCATGGATTTGATTGATGATCGGGTAGTAGACGAGCACTGTCGATAGGTCCAGAATTATGGTGAAACAGTAATCTAGTACTTTCTAGTTCTTAATAACTGTCTGACTTGAGTCATTTCATGATAAAACCATAAAATTTAACAATCCCCACAAGCCCTCTACCTTGGCAAGATGAATAACTGACCCATAGCTCAAAATTTTTTTATGCACACTCATAAATAGTAACTATTAAATTTACATGAGGATTAGAGATTAAATGAAAAACAGAATTATTGGAAAATAATTAACATTAATTTTAAAATAATGATGAATAACTTGATTTTTAAGATTATATAGTTAAGATCATGAGTCAATTGAAGCTAGACCACCGTGGAAAACCTGGAAGCACTGGACGACCATTTCGTTCTATTGTGGGACTCCTCAGTAGTGCGCATCCACGATTCTGCCTTCGCGAGGTTCGAACCCAAGACCTACCAGTCTCGCGCCAGATCACTTAACCGATAGACAACTGAGCCGGCATCCAGCGGTGTTAATGTCTAACCTCAACCAGTCCACGAAATTGAGCGACCAACTTCCATTGAACTGAAGTAGATACCTGTCTCTACCTGACATGGATTAGCTCCACTGGCCATGACTTCTCACTAGAACTCCAGGAATTGTGATGTTGATTTGTAAGAGTTTACATTTCTTGATGTTGATATTAAAAATTTCAACTGATCAGTCGGTAAAACTATGCTATACCGACTTTACGTCCTTGATCTGTCTACCTACTTTCGTGCCGAGGATAACTTGTCTAATGTAGATTAAGACCTTGATGCGATAGGCTGATTGGCTTAACTTTGAGGCTAGTATGAGTGAGTTCGAAGTGGGGTAGAGAGACCAAAAATATTCTATCACCTGACTGACTGGCAGGCATGAGCTAGAAGGAAAACAAGGAAACTGGAATACTACTTAATTTATTCCCAATTCCGATCTGGTTCCCGATTTCAGATTAGTGTAAAAAGATACATGAATAAATAGATGACTAGCCTGACCACAAAGTACAATTATGTTCAAAACTGGGAGATTAGAGTAGAAAATATTACGTCTAATTACAATAGCTTTGGAACAGAAAAGGATATGGTAGTGAATCATACATCAAACGAAAGTTTATGATGTTTAAAATAGACTAGGGACAAAAGTAAATGTTACTGTTTTAGAAGCTTTGAATGAAATGAAATAACGTCTCCCAAAAATAGCCTCCGTAGTTTGTCATGGCTTCTTGTTTCTATGTTCACATCACCGACAACCTTACCCGATTTTAAAGATGATCTTGAAGTCAACCAATCAAAAAACAGTCAATTAGAATGCAGCTTTGATGAAAGAGCTCTAAAATGTATAAAAGTAACTAAATTACAATGGATTAAGATCTTAAACACGATTCATAAACTTACTAGGGCTAAATATCAATAACTTGGGCTGAAAGTAATTGTACTGTAATCCAGGTAGACCCTGATTTCTAGCCTTAGATCTCTTAAAATCTAACTTATAACCCTAAACCCTGGATTCTAACCCTAATGTAATGATCTTAACAGCTAAAGCCACAAAAAAACTCCATTTAATCCTTTCAAAACAAACGAAATATGGTGAAAATCATGAGTTCCTGCAAGAAGTTATCGATAACAGAGTTTTAAATTCATGCTAATATTTAACATCGGTTAGCTTAGTTCCGATTGATCGTTCAAGTCTGTCGGTATAGTATAATTTAGCTGACTAGTCTCTATTGATATTTGTATATCGTGATCATTACACATGCTAATCACTATCTTGACTCAGTAAATCAGTGGATAACCATATCGAGTGCTTGAAACTAAAGGTACTGTGTTAAAGTCTTAGTATGAACATCAATGACACTGAAATCCAGGTACGTCCAATCAGCTGAGACATCACAAATAGGACGAAATGTCCGTCCTAGATGCAACTTCTAGACTCTATACAACCTTAATAATAATAATAATCAATTAGATTTTCTGACATTTCGTAACTCAGTGTAAGCCACTTCTTCAGAGAATAAATAACCAAATTAATATTAATCCAAGTTTAAATAGTACAACGGAACAATCCAAGAATAATTAGGTGATCAATCCAAAAACAAGTCAGAACAAGTCAATGTCACGTCATTTCATTTCGGTCAAGGTGATTCATAAGCGACTTGTAAGTAATTTTGTGTGTATGTATGCACTGTTAATAATGACAAAATGTGTGACCTTTATAATGAAAAAGGATAGAGTTTAATTTGTAATGTAATGGTGTGAAATTGTAAATAATATTAGACTGGTTGACTAGGATAGATAGTCCAAGTAGGATGTATGATAAGGCCTTCCTTTCTATTGAGGGCAGTGGGATTAAGCATTACATGGAAAGCTTCAGCTACTCTTCTTTCTTTGTAATTGGAAAAACCTTTTTTGTAGTATTTTGATATTTTTGAAGTCAATTTGATGATTGTTGAAAATGGCGTGAACTGCTATCGCCGATTTAATTTGAAGTCTATCTAATTCTACAGGATTATTAGGAGGTTTCTTTGTGTACCTAATATGTTTTTTGGCACGAGTCAAGATTTCGCGAGATGACTCTCCAATATAGAAGGCATCACAATCGATACAACCTAATTTGTAGACGCCGTTCTGTGTCGACATGAAAGAGATTTTTTTTATAGAAAGAGAACGCCATTACCTTAGTGTATGTCCTATCCACTTCCAACGTCTTTTCTTAATTTCCTCTTCAGCTGGAAGCTGGTATATATATATATATAATGAAAATTCGTCATAAGTTTGAACTTAACCAGAAGTGCTGCATTTAGATAGCCTTCACAAGGTTACTGCACTTCTTTGGTGTACCTTTCAATGACAAATATTACCACAAAACCTCTTAGTCGACGGTGTCGAATGCTGACTCAAGGTATAGAGACACAAATACAGTTGAACATAAGTAAATGTATCTATGTTCTACAACCTAACCTAGAGTGAATATCTGACCAATACAATCACGTTCATGACTGAAACTGGTCTAGTTTCCTCCTAGTTTACTGTGTTTCATGTATCAGATTGATAAATCTGCTTACTGAATGTTCGATCCTATTTCCTATCCGCTTCTAGTAACCCCAGACGAAATCTAAACGGCACAAGGTACAACAGAAAAAAGAACTGATGATAATGATTTAGTTGACTCTCAAAAACAATCGAAAATGATTTAAGGATACACCATTTTTTATATGATTTAGTTTTACAGTTAAATTAACAGTCAAATTTAAATAAATTAAACTGAAAAAGTCCTATTATGGGACTCGTCAGCAGTTCGCATCCACGATCCCGCCTCGCGAGATTCGAACCCGGGACCTACCAGTCTCGCGCCAGAGCACTTAACCGATAGACCACTGAGCCGGCATCCGATGGTGTTAATGTTTAACTTCAACCAATCCACGAAGTTGAGCAACCGTTCATCAATTGTCTTCAGTGAGTTTCTATCTCACAACAGACGTGGTTTGAACTCCACTGGTCACTGCTTCTCACTAGAACTCCTGGATTTACTTCTCGAAGTCAGTCACTAGTGAGCATATGATTATTATCAGAAGGGGTTTATCGTGGATATTCAGTATTTTCATAGTTGAAAGCGTGAGACTGGTAGGTCCTGGGTTCCAATCTCGCGGGGCGAGGTCGTGGATGTGCACTGCTGAGGAGTCCCAGAATAGGACGAAACGACCGTCCAGTGCTTCGAGGTTTTCCCTGATAGTCTACCTTCAATTGACTCACGCTTTCAACTATGAAAATACTAAATCTGCACAAAAAACCCCTTCTGACATCAATCACTACCTTTTCTCGTTCTCTTTTCTTTGATTTTCTCAACCTTCTTCTGTCAGGCATTTCACTTTCGACTGATGATACTTACTACTTATATCTGTTGACATCAGTAGTACACACCACATTATGAATAAAATTTTAATAAATTATGCTCAAATAGAGGATAATTTGTGAATACACTGTTAGTTTTAGGACTGAATAAACAGTCTATCCGCTATTATAACCAGGTCCTATTTTCTGTTATTTAACTTCCCATTTCTTTGTCTAGGTTTACCCACAATACTTATTACCATTCGTACAATAATGAATTACATTCGACATCCAACAGAGTAAGTTTTATATTTGAGTAATTTAAAAGAAAAGTGAAAAATGTATTGAAACCTTGAGTCGATCTAAGCTAGACCACCATTGAAAATTTAGAAGCATTGGATGGACATTTCGTCCTAGTATGGTACCGTTCAGCAGTGCTCACCCATAATCCCGCTCGTGGGACTAGAACTCAGGACCTTCGATCTCTAGCGCTAACTCTTAACCTCCAGAACAGTGAACCGGCGTCTAATGTCAAACTTTAATCAATCCATGATCATGCGTGACCCTTTATCCATTTCCTGAAGTGGATAACTGTTTCACAATCGATACGAGCTGGACTTCACTGATCACAGCTTCTAATTAGATCTCCAGGAGTTATATCTTGAAGCTAGTCACTTAAGAATAAAAAATTTTCATTGTGAGGTTTTCTAGATTCACATGTTCTTTCAAATTACAATGATCTGGATCGTTATAAATCAGTAAGTCATCTTATCTAGCTGCATTAAAAGAAAACAATACTCTCTTCAAACGTACTTAATTAAGAATGATTCGACCATGAAGACAACATTTATTGTAATTATAACGGCTTAAATTATGAACTTAGTTGATATAACGGAACAAACAAATGGTTGACATTATACTGGAACCCGTGTGCTCAGGTCGTAATTACAGAAAAACAGTTGTACGGTCTTCTACTCTTTCTCACTCTAGTTTGACTATCGACTACTTCACCAATATCACGTTGGACTAATGACCTATTTACAGATTGAGGCATAGATCAATGACCAACAAATAACACCTTAAAGCTTATTGATCCCGGAGATTCACCTAACCTAGTGGTCAATCCGAAGACGAAGATAGACATCAGATTCATTCTCTACAAATACAAAATACAGCATTCCAAACTAATTATATAATGAAAATGTAAGTAGTAGTCCTTTGTACGATAACTCTATCGAGGGGAACCCCAGAAGACTTGACGAAACCTCCAGGGGCTTTAAAGGAGCTAGATAAGTTCCACCCAATAACAACCCAACAAACTTTTCAAGAATATCAACTTGACATACTGTGATTGGATAATCGTATAAACTCCCTAATTGATGACTGACTGGATTGTGATGGTATTATAGTCTACACCAAAAACTATAAATACGCCTGGTTTTCAATAAATCTCTAAAACTTCACTAAACGTTTCTCCTATTTTCTTCTATCATTTGGATTTGCGACTTGAAGATTTGACGTGTTCGAGTGCCGAAATCGTATGCCGTATTAGCCATAATCAAGTAGCTGACTTCATAAGTTCCATCAGTTATAGTTTCATACTTCTCATCCTACTATATCAATAGTGTTCATATTATGAGGAAGTGTTGCAATAAATCACCCAACTTTGCCTTAGTTACTAACTTTGTTTTTTTTCAACCTGTTTATCTAAAAATTAGATTTTGGCTTTTCTATGGAACTGATGTATATCTAATAACAATACCAGCATTAATCCTATTGGGTGTAAGTAAAGGATTTTTTTCTCAATAAAGTCATTAATTTTGTTTAATTTAATATTTTTTTGTTACTATAATAATATGGACGAACCAATCAGATTTAAGATAACAGGTCTTGGATTTCGGGGCGAAATTCATCCATCCATTTGATTGAATAGTGTTTTGGCATTATAGATGATGTCAGTTCGTGATGAATATCTTAGATTGAATTCGTAACTCTAACCATCAACTGTAGATCATAATTACAATTCTTCACACTGATTTGTAACCATCATTTAGTCCTAGTTAATAGGTGGATCGATAGCATTCGATCAGCACTAAGAAGGACTTGATAAGCATAACATTGATCACCACCCAGTGATCAATCAATCTTAATTACATCTCAGTCCTACAACAGGTCGGTCGCGGCCCGAATAGCACATTGGTAACGTCTCTGACTGTTAAACTGGGTGACACGGGATCGAATCCGTCAGGGAGCACCAGTTCTCTCAAGATTACAGGTACGCCTTGCTGACGAGTGCCAAGTAACACGAAACCCGGGTTCAGGGTTTCCTGTTGACCACCTTCAACCACCATCTTATCTCAACATAGTTCACGCAGTGTCGAGCCACCTAGACTAGTGACCACATTGAAAGTTGATCGATAGCATTCGGTCAGCACTAAGAAGGACTTGACACGCATAACATTGATCACCACCCAGTGATCAATCAGTTGTGATAGGTGGACATTCTCAAGGTCACTTTAGCGTCTCTCACAGGTCATCCATAAATTATAGTCTCGAAGTTAGGGTCTTCATTATGAAACGACATTGGCCATAATGCAAAAGTGCTTCGCAACAATATGGATGGATTAATTTTTAAGTAAAAATGAAAAATATCTTATCTTGTTAGTTCGTCCATAAGATATAGTGCCTCCAGGTTAAGGTTTGTTTTTGGATCACAAGTTTAAAGATATATTGTTTACAAAGACAGAACTGAACATTTATTGCATTGAACACATTCTAGAAACGTGAACAACTTAGCTCTTTCACCGTTATATCACATGACTCGGTCAAGCAAATGTAGGGCCAAGTTCAAGATCAGATCCTAGGGTTTGGTAAAACACGGAAAATATAATTATAATTATTTAATAATATACTAGTTCTTGTAGAGTTGAAGTACACGTAGTCGAATTCTGAGATATTTTCTCAGTACCGTATGCTTAGAAGTCTTGGAAAAACTGACATATGATACTATATTAATGTTTGAGGTTTTTTTGTAATACATTGAAATATCTAGACTAATAACTAGGTTTCCCAATAAATCACAGTGGAAAAGGTTTGTAGCTTAGGGGAACAATTTTCGTGGAGTTTCATTCTCTGAGCTTGATGGTTTGGTCGTGGAGCTTTCACTGTCCCTCTGAACAACATTATCAGAACAAATTTCAGGTAGAAGTGAAGTATTGGAATTTCTCCATATATGACTCTCAGCTTCTCCTGTCGACCCTGATCTTGAAGGGAGAATTTTCAAGAGCTAGACACTCAAGTCAATCAGCAATCAACAAACACATTGAAATCGATCCAATCTATCGACCAATCAAAAAAAACAATGTACAAATATAGGACCAAGAATCACGTAGAAGAGAGATACAATCAAAATAAAATGACAGATAAGTCACAGGCCAAAGGTCAACAATTATAAAGAATTATGCTGATCCTAAGCTCCAACTTTTTATCTTACACCCTTATTCTAAATCTTAACACTAAACCTAAATCTTGATTCTAACCCTAATCTCAAACTCTACATGATAACCCCAAATTACAACCATTATTCCTAATCCTAATGACAAAACTTAATAGTAAAGAACCTGTATTAAACCTAAGAAAGTTCATTAATTATTATTAAAACAACCACGTATTCATTACTTTTTAACTAATCAAAACAATAAATTAACTTGGTATTGTTTCAATCTTCCCATTAATGCTTAGAACTGCGATTGATCAGTCTCTTATTGGCATATATGCATACTATGTGTATTGCCTCGATATAGCCTTAATTCCCAAGTAGTATAAGCAAAGATGGATAGTGGCTAGCAGTGGAATCGAGGACGCGTGTTTCGTCCTATTTAGGACTCATCAGTTGGATGTACCTGCATCTCAGAGTTGATATTCACTCTGAGACTCGAACCCAGTACCCCATTGCACAAGCAAGTGACTATCAGTACTCAGTAGCTAAGTGAATAACACGATGGCGTTTAAAGCGAACGGTACTGGGTTCAAGTCCCGAAGTGAATACCAACTTTGTGATGTAGGTACATCCAGCTGACGAGTCCCAAATAGGACAAAACGCTCATCAAACTGGATTCCACTTCTAACCACTATCCATCAAAACATTGCCCGAATGTCATTCAAAGTTACTCAATCTTATTCAATAATCAATTTAAATAATAAAAAAATTATTTTTTTTAATTTTTTTATATTTCAGTTAAATGTTATATTCTTAATTATTATCTTATATGCATTAAATGATAAATTACGTAAACGTGTTATTACCACCAATATTGATGCCAATAACCATAGCAACAACAACAATAATAATGACGTAACTTATGATACTGAATTCCAAAAACAAAATCATCCAATCTCTCCTAATGATCCTTATGAAAATTATTCAAATATAGTCAACTATACTACTAATATACAACCATTAGTAACTATGGCAAATCATCAAACCAATTTTATATCATTATCAAATAAACAAAATAATTATTATTGTAATTCACTGAAACAACGTAAATCTTTATCATTTCATATAAAATCTAAATCAAATTTAAATCAAGATACTACTAATAATGATAAGAATGAACAAAATATAAGTAGTATAATCCCTACTAATAATGTATCTTTAGATATGAATCAAGATACTACTTATAATAATCATGAACAGAATAATAGTAGTATAACCAATACTAACAATATATCTTTAGATATGAATCAAGATACTACTAATAATAAGAAGAATGAACCAAATAATAGTAGTATAATCAATGCTAACGATATATCTTTAGATATGAATCAAGATACTACTTATAATAATGATGAACAGAATAATAGTAGTATAATCCCTACTAACAATGTATCTTTAGATATGAATCAAGATACTACTAATAAGAAGAATGAACAGAATAATAGTAGTATAATCCCTACTAACAATGTATCTTTAGATATGAATCAAGATACTACTAATAAGAAGAATGAACAGAATAATAGTAGTATAATCGATACTACTACTAATAATCTAACTAAAATAAATGGTTCATATATAACACAATATAAAAGACGTTTTCAATCATTACCTAATACAAATTTATCAATATTAACAGATTTATCAAATGATGATCAACAAAGATTTTTTCATAAATTTAGCCGTAATACATCATATAGATCATCACAAATAAGTGATATATCAAGATTTGAATTACCAGGTACTACACGAGTACGTTTAGCTAAATTAATTGGTCGGATAAGTGGACGGGAATTTGTGTAAGTTTTGTTTTGCTTTTTCTTTCTTTTGTTAATGAAGATATGACATTCTTCATCAATAGGGTGTATTAAATTAATGATTTGTTTTTATTGTATAATCGGAGGGGACTAAACATTATGGACGAGCCAATCAGAAGCTTTCGCCGTTTTCCAAGGTTACGGCGCTAAGTTCAGTACCTGATGCTTACGTACGATCGGTTTACAGCGGATTTTAGAGAAGACGTGATAATTCAGCGTCTACAAGAAAAGTAGTTCTTAAGAAGTTCCTACACTTGTGACTGTGGTACTCAAATGACTTTTTTCGCTCGATCACGATTAAGGTTAAGACCCTAACCCTAAATCCTAACCCTAAAACCTAACCCTTACCACTAACCCTAAAACCCTAACATTAAACCCTAACCCTAAACCATACTAACATACCAACAACAATGAAGCTATGTGGTCGAGGCTAAAAGAATTTTTGAGACCTTATCATGGCTCCAGAGGTCGACTACTATGAAGCCATATGGATGAGTTCCTGTACCGTATGCACTATGTTTTTAGAACTTCTGAACCTATATCTGACTTTGAGAAGTTTTTGAGCCATGTAAAAGAACAGTATTCGTTTTAATTTTTTAGTTTTGTATAATATGTTTTTATTGTATACTAACTGTCTTCTGATTGGCTAATATTTTCTAAGGTCATTTGAGATTCGTTCAAAGGTCGTCCATAAAGTTTAGTCTCGCCGTATAATCAGTACAATAAGTGTGAGATATCTGCAGAGTATTGTTGTGGTGTGGGTTATTGATATCCACATAAGTAGTATATGGTGATAGTCAGGCATTGAATGTATTTCAGTAGAAGTTCGATAAGGAGAGAATGGGGAACGGCATGCAATTGGTATAAAAATGCATGAACAATTATAATTAGAGACTATGGATGGATATTTGCAGAAGAAACAGTCAAATTGAGACAATTGATTGTTGTTTTGCAAATTAACTGTTCATTATATGGTTCTTGTATTTTAATGAGATATTCGATTGTCCCCGCCAGTATTCTTGTCCACTACACTGAGCTAAAAAGGAAGATGTATGTATGAAATGAAATGAATGAAAGCATGTTGTGGTTGGTCAAAGAGCGAAGGCTGATATGTTCGATCACTTACTGGTTAGCTTTTTTTAGCGAGTTAGTTTTCTAGGAGATGGGGTCGTTAACCCTCAGAGAGGCTACAGGTGAAGTTATGTTCGATCGCACCAAATATAAAAGACCATCTTATATTTTAAACTCTATTGGCCAATAACTAGTTCTTGATCATTGATTGGATATTTGATACAATCAGGCATCTTGGTTTACTCCGTTGATTATTCTAGTGCCCAGTCTAATGTTTAATCTTAGTAATCTGGTTTTCTATTATCTAGTATCGAGTGCAGAACCGTGAATATGTTTGTTTTTTCCTTCGCATAGACTTAAAAAATCTCTGACATACAGTTGATAATTCGTACTTCAGATGTTAGTAGAAATAGTTGTATGTGAATCTTGACTCTATATTGATTCATACGCCATTTGTGCATTCAGTATACTGAAACCCATGTGCACTTTTGGTTTGAAATCAGGGTTTTCCAACTCCCTAGGTGGACATGGAGGGTCCACCAACCCGGTCAAAGTGCTGGACATTCGCTTTTCGTCCTCTCAATTTCGTAAACAACACCCTCACCACAAGAAGGCAGTGAGTAGGACTTCCCTAGCAGAGGCCGTATACGCGTGGCCATGTGAGAGCATTTCGAGAGGGAGGGTTGCCCCTCCCCACTCTCAGTCGTACCAGGGCATTTGGGAGCACGACAAAAATCTAGGCCTTGAAGTTTTACTCCTCTTATCAATCAATTAATCAATATACAAACTGTAAACTTGGAGAATAACACGAAAACAATCATAAAACCTGAATATACATTAATGTAGGGAATTTGTGGCGTTTACTAAATTTTTTAGCTTACATCACCAATTGAATGTAACTAGATAGTGAGTCAAAATTAAGAAGTACTAAACAACGGTTTCACCAATTTTCTTCAGTGAGTTGATATCTCTCAACAGACCTGGTTGAACTCCACTGGTTACTGCTTCTCACTGATTGTCAATATAGGGTTATGATGGTTGTTGAATGTCACTAAAATCAAGCATGATCAAGTTTACATATGAGTAACGTAAGCAAACAATTAAAAAGATTAGAATAGTTTATCTGTCCAACCGTTATTATCTTATACCCGCATATTAGAGAGCAGTGATTTATCGATCGGACCAATGACACACGAAATCCGTACGAGCAGTCTAGAGTACTTGTCAGTCCTGCTATCTGCCTAGCCCAGCCAGCTAAGTTCAGAACACCAATAACAGCCTCTGCAATATGAATCATTATATTTCAAACATACTGAGTTTATATACCAATCAAACAGACCACATCGTACCATAAAATAGAAAATAACATTTGTACAAGATTCAGCTAAATGTGGCTGTGAATAGGGGGAACGGTAATTAATAGACTGCGCATAACTCAGGAATGGTAAATTGTACAGTAGTAGTCTTTGGGTCAAAGTAAAGCTCATAATAAAAAGAACATGAATATGAATAGTTTAGTTACGTAACAATTATACAATAGGAAATATACATATCATATTGGTCCATAAATAGTTCTCAAAAGTCACCATTCATAATTCTCCACGGGATATAACAGAAACTCTTCACTCAGTCCTACAATTGTTACAATGTTGACACCATGTTTCGTTACATACTACTCAAAAACAATTTTGTGAGCAGCAGCCACAACAACATTACCCAACCACCAAAACCTACGGGTGTGTAGCGTATATTTTAATTTTTATTTGTTTCGTATTATGATACAACCAATCAATTTCTCATCATTCTCCTAAGAATTAGTCAAGTTCAGTTCTAATATTCAATCTACTTCTACTTATCAATTTCCATGTGTCATAGTTACTAAATATTGATCGATTTAAGTAACCTTTAAGTAACCCATTTACAAGGTATTTGTCACTTCCAGAAAGTTATTAATTCAAATCAAAAATATCGTGGATTGGTTGAAGTTAGACATTAACACCAACGGATGCCGGCTCAGTGATCTATCAGTTAAGCGCTCTGGCGCGAGACTGTTAGGTCCTGGGTTCGAATCTCGCGAGTGCGGGATCGTGGATGCACACTGCTGAGGAGTCCCATAATAGGACGAGTTGGCCATCCAGTGCTTTTAGGTTTTCCATGGTGGTCTAGCTTCAGTTGACTCATGATTTCAACTATGAAAATACCAAAATATTTTTGTTTTTTTTATTCTATTTTGTAGAAAAACAGTTAAAGCTAGTTTAACTTTAATGCCATTACTTGGAATACCGGAGATCATTTTCATTACACCTTATCATCCATATTTAAAACCAGGATTTGATATTATTAATGCATTTCTTACTTCAACTCAAGTAAGTAGAATTTAATTAAAGTAAAATTAAGACTAATTATTATTAGCAAAGATGGATAGTGGCTAAAAGTGGTGGAATCCAGTTTGATGCACGTCTCGTCCTATTTGGGACTCATCAGCTGGATGTACTTGGATCTCAGAGTTAATGTTCATTCTGGGACTCGAACCCAGTACCGTTCGCTTTAAACGCCATCGCGTTATCCCCTCAGCTACTGAGTCCTGATAGCCAGTTGTTTGTGCAATGGGGTGAAGTTTGAATTTACTTGATATTATTGCTACGTCCTTGATCTGTTGTTATATCTGAAGCGGTTTCGAATTCACTTAGTCAGCGAACGGAACAAAAACTTGTGACTGGAGACCAATAAGCTAGTTATTCTGACTCGTCACAGACCCAGCTAACTAAAGTGAGAAGTCCAAGTTGGAACTTGGGAAAGATATATTTCGTAAGCAGCCAGAAGCACAAGCAATTGCAATAGGAAGAAATCAAACGTATATATACAGCATAAAATTGTCTTTGGAAAGCATTACAAAATAGCACACTAAAAGATAGAACGGACCAATAGCGTTTAAGATATTTTCAAGTGGGAAATACAATTTGAAGATGAAATAAGCGCTTTTGGCGCGAAAACAAAGAAATTCAAATCTTCTAGATAAAATTACAAAAATCAGTCATTTACCAAGTGAGTTCTGGAGATTTAACATCCCCAAAATCTGTCTACCCACTTTAGTGCAGAGGATAACTTATCTAACGTAGATTAAGACCTTGACGCAATAAGCTGACTGGTTTAACCTTGAGGCGAGTATGCGTATGTTCGAAGTAAGATCAACTGCTTGAGGTAGATAGACGAGAACTATTCTATCCCTTGATTGACTGGCAGGAATGAAATAGAAGACAAGACAACTGGAATACTACTTGATTTATTCCCAATTCCGATCTGGTTCCCGATTTCAGATTAGTGTAAAAAGATGCATGAATAGTATAGATGATTAACCCGACCACAACGTATAACAATCAGGAAAATACAATTATGTCCAAAACTGGGGAATTAGAGTAGAAAAGGTTACGTCTAAATTTACAATAGCTTTGTAATAGAAAAGGCTATGGCAGTGAATCATATATCAAACGAAAGCTTATGAGCTGTAGTATAAACTATGGACAAAAGTAAATATTACTGTTTTAAAAGCTTTGAATGAAATGAAATAACGTCTCCCAAAAATAGCTTCCGTAGTTTGTTAAAGGCTTCTTGTTTCTCTGTTCACATCAATTATCTATAATCTAATCAATAGTCATAGACAGTTGTTTTGTTCTAGTATTGAATTTCTCAACAGGGAGTAGCTACAACTTCATAGAACGGGATTAAACCTGGAACTTTGTTGTTTAATTGAGAGTGCTTAAAATTTAGATCCGTATGGCAAGAATCGTAGATGATCACTGGTCCAAAATCCGATACTAGGATAAAATAGGTGTCTAATGTTTCCTGTTTACAAATTAGGATCAATTCATGAAGTAAACTCTGTAATTCGACAGTTTTCACAAGAATGGAAAAATTGAAATATTTTCTTATATATTATTATAATAAGACTGATGACCAGGATTTATCAACAGTAGGTGGATACGCGATCGATACGTTATACAAAGACTATATAATGTTATATTAGATACAAAATTCCCAATCAAACATACCGATCAGAGTATAGGGTCTTAGATAATACTTTATTCAATACAATAACAAGTAGTCCATATACATAGTGAATCCATAGTAGAATACGAGGAAAGGAAATCACATACTTAATAATCAGTAAACTGAATACCTGTCTGTCCACATCCAGTGGTTGATTACATGTTATTTTTCCCCTGGTATACATCAATTATGATAAGAATCTGATCGATTTAAAGATGTATGTAACCATTTATTGTTATCAGTCAGATAACTATGAAAAAGTAGGAAAATACTACAAGCTTGATTTGATCATTGATGAAACTAATAGGCTCTACATCCTATTTGAAGACGTATGAATTAACGATGACAAAATCTTCCATAGATTTGATATAACGGAAAATACAAGTTTATAGTTAGTCCTATACTGGACACTAAGTACTAAATAATGACCAGTAGTAAGTACTAAACACTATTTCATTAGACTGATCAATAGATAAATTTAAGAAATAGATTACTGTACTTGATCACATGATGAACTCAACGCCATTATTGATTACTTACTTACTTACGCCTGTTACTTCCAATGGAGCATAGGCCGCCGACCAGCGCCATTATCGATAAACGACCAAAATCCACATCTAGATCAGAACTAGTGTTTATTAATATGTAATAAAAAGTAATGAACAAAAATCTAGTCCATTTTACATAGAAGATCGTCTCATATATTCAGTATGGAAGGATATGTTTGCCTTCACTCGTTGATCATTCAGAGAATACTTACATCCGACAAATCAACAAGTATGGAGAATCCCTCTAGTAATGTACACCATATATTCTATATATAATGATCTACTCATGACGAAAAATTAAATCTAACAAAATCCTCAGTTCAACAGCTTGAAACTTTGTTTCATTTACTGTAAAAATAGTGTCATTTTGACCTAAAGGAGTCCCACAACAGGACGAAACGGCCGTCCAGGGTTTCCAGGTTTTCCATGGTGGTCTAGCTTCAATTGACTTATGATTTCAACTACTGAAATTACTAAAGGTTATCATATTCACAAATATCACTTTCTGTTTTTAAAATAATGAGATAATTCCAATCATTGCAAACTGATTTAAAATTCCTACCTGTTGCACATGTGAGTGACTATCTGGACTCAGTAACTCTGTGGTAACACTTTGAGAGTTTGGAATGGAAGTCATTGAGTTTGATACCCGTAGTGAACATCAATATCGAGATAGGATGGGTACATCCAGCTGATTAGTCCCAAATGGAACAAAACGCACATCCTGGATTTTACTCCTGACCAAGATTTACCTATGCTATGCAACTTGATACGAAGTAAGTTATTGTCTTATGTGCACGTTTGTTCGGAAACATGGAGCTAAGTTCCTAGAAATAAATAATACTATGGTGTCTTAGAAAAAACTTTATTGAGGTATTATTCTACTTTATCAACTTAGATTCTAGTCCTCAAATTACATTACTTTGTCTATTAAGGTTATTACCATACTGTTTCTTGTATAGAAATGACTTTATTATAGAACAGAAATTGATAAATCTTCTGACTGAACGCTTGAATCGGTTTCTTAAGCTCTTCAAATAACTCCAGGCTAAATCTGCACGACAACTTGAACATGAGAGAAAAAGCGTGAAATATGGTAAGAACTCATTACTCCAAGGATAGTTTATGTACAGAAAATCGAGGATATTTATGACATTTCAGATGGCCTTGGACTTCTGGAAGGTTCTGGAACCCTACTAAACATAGTGGCAGGATAGGTAATTATCCAATCAGAAAAGTGATACGCGACTTTTCACTTCCTAGATGTTACTGAGACACTTCTATTCAATGCTCATTGGACGAAATGTTTCCTAACGTTTTCAGGGCCTCTTTGGGCTTTTTTCGAGCAATAATCTGGGTCTCCCCAACAGAAATGAACCGTCGGTCAATAATAGAAATCATATAAATAGTTTTTTTCTAATCTAACCTTAAAGGAAGATTATCCACAACCAGAGACACTCATCGTTAATCTCTTAAACTGTGTGTTGCTGAAAACTACTGACTAAGTTCAGCTACGTTTCCTGGTTGCCCGATTCCCATACACATACATACTTCCTACACGCTTGCCCAATTTGTTACATGAATGAGAAACTAAGAATGATTCAAAAGTTGTTGATGACAAACTGAGTATTGTACACAAATCATTAGTATATATCTATTCTTCCTACTGGCTTAGATAAGGACATATGAGTAAGAATTTGACCAAATTAATAAGTGGGTTCATTCGATAGCACTCATTACTTATCATCTCTTATCTAGCTCTTAACCTTAAGAGAGCATGTGAACACATACACGTGATATCGCTAGACGTTTTTAGTTTATCATCATTACGTAAATAAACACTTTCCACAGTGGGCCAATCGAAAGTCGCCAAACGATGTAGTGTTGTGCCGATCAAAAGTGCGCATTTGATTGGCCAATAAATGGCCTTATTTTCCGAATATATATATACGGGTGCTAATGCTCTCACCCTTAGTCTCCATATTCAGTAGCCATTCAGGGTTTTACGTATAGGAAAATAGCGTATTAGTATCAGTCTCAGACGTCGCGTGTTCGCTCACCAACTTTTAGCAGCCCAGCACTTGTCATCATAACATTATTGGATTGTAATATGATAGTAGAAGTGTCTGTTATTCATTAATTTATTACTATATAAGTAGAGTAATTAATGTTTTTATTCTATTCATTTGTCTTTTTAGGGAATATGGGTTACTTTACTATATTGTTTCCTAACAAAAGAGGTACGTTTAAAAGCTACTGATTGTTATGATAATCTCATGATGAATCTTCCCCCACATGTTTTTTTGGCGAGACAACAATTTATGGACGAACCAATCAGACTTAATATAACAGATCGTGGAATTTGACGCGAAATCCATCCATCCATTTGACTAAATAGTGTTTTGGCATTATAGCTGATGTCATTTCGTGATGAAAACGCTAAATCTAATTCATAACCCTAACAATCAACTGTAGATCATAATTCTAATTCCTCACACTGATTTGTAACCTTCAGTTAGTCTTAGTTACTAGGTGGACACTCTCAAGGTCACTTTAGCGTCTTTCAAAGGTCGTCCATAAATTATAATCTCACCAAAAGCTTTTATAAATAGATGGTTTATGGAAAAAAACACAATAATATTACAAACTGTAAGCAGATTTTACATAGTCAATGAGTCTATTTAAATCTTCCACTGCTTACTCTCGCTGTAATGTAGTGTCCTTAGCCTGGACCAACAAATGATACGTTATAACCGACACAGTTAATCTTGAGTTAACAGACCCTTCACTCCTTATGTTTATCCACACCCTGGAGTCCAAAACAGAAGACTTCAGTCAAGCTACCCATCCTAGCATCCATCCTAAACACACATGGATTTATATACAGATGTACCAGACTACATCATACCATAAAATAGAAAACCATAGTTATACATAAACAGGCCAAAAGTGTCAGTAAAATCCAGATATGAAAAGGATGAATGTTAACTGGAAAGGATTGCCCAGGACAGGGTTGGATGGAGAATACTGGTGTGTGGCCTATGCTCCTCGACGAGGGGTGACAGGCGTAAGTAAGTAAGTAAGTAAATACTCGTCTCGTCATAACAGTATTATGTTCACTAGGTGTGTTATATTTTCCGTAAGATAACTCACCAAAGGTCAATCTAAGTCAGAAAACTATCCTGGCTCCAAGGGATATTTACAAATTAAAAAACACTCATGCACCAATAACAATCTATTCTCATCACAGACAAACACAAAAATGACCAGTCCTAACATAACCGAACAGATAAACAGTGCATCAACTAATAAGAGAATAGCAAATTTACAGCTCACTAATGAAATACATGGGTGATATTGTACTATATAACTAAAACTAGTTACTCATGAGTACTACAGTTAAACAGTGATAGCTGTTATTAAAATATGAGTCTTTTGATGAATTGATTCTTCTGGAAATGGATTCATCAGCTTCTTTTAGAAAATAAACTTTTTATTACCCCAAATCACTGTTCGCTTGTATTCACAACTATTTCCGATTGTTGGTTAGCCTAATCCATAGAATGAGATACTGGTTTACTGGATAATGATCTACAAATTATTATAACCTAGAGTTTTAGACTTCATTTGAAGTAACCCGAGAACAAATAAACTTTCCTTTCTTTATCATCTAAAATATATGAACTGTCGCTAGCAATTCGGTGTAGGACACATTTCTTTTCTACCTATTTGGTACCCTTCAATTGAATGTACTTACAACATCCTAGTGTCAATGTTTACATAAGGGCTCGAACCCAATGGCTTTACCTTCATCTAAATCGTTAACATGAAGTTCACTCATAAAATTCATATTTCAGTTTTAATCATTCCTCTTGACTTCTTTTTTCTTATTTCATATTTTGGCCCTTAATACTGTCATTTGCTTTGCATTTTTATTCGTTTTGTTGATTGAATCTTTTGTGTTGATGTTAAGTAATGAAACCATTGAACAGAGAGTCTCTCTCTATCTCTGCGATCTTTACACACATCCATTGCCTATCAATGTGATCCTTTATTATCATATTATCATGCGCTCACTAGTGACTGACTTTAAGAGATATTTCCTGGAGTTCTAGTGAGAAGTAGTGACCAGTGGAATTCAACCAGGTCTGTTGTGAGATATCAACTCACTGAAGACAACGGTGAACGGTTGCTCGAGTTCATAGATCGGTTGAAGTTAGACATTAACACCGTTGGATGCCGGCTAAGTGGTCTATCGGTTAAGTGCTCTGGCTCGAGACTTGTAGGCCCTGGGTTTGAATCTCGTTCGCGAGGTGGGATCGTGGATGCGCACTACTGAGGAGTCCCACAATAGGACGAGTTGACCGTCCAGTCCCTCCAGGTTTTCCATGGTGGTCTAGTTTCAATTGACTCATTAATTCAACTGTAAAATTATTCACATTTAATCAGATAAGAATAAGAAAAGTTGAGGAATTATTTGATAATAATTTGCATAACTGAAGCAAAGTTATTTGATTAATGACTGTTGAGTAACTTACAATCGCTCAATAATTGGGTACAATACTCAGTGGTTAAAATAACTCGATAGGTAGTTGAGTCTGTGAAATAACGAGACGCTTGTTTGTCTAGGACGAACGACTAAATGACTTTATTGCATATATGATTAACCCGCATTGTATTAAATACGCAGCTAACTGAATAATCTACCACACTTCAGTTCAACTCAGATTAAAATTGCGTTATCTGCCTGGCTAGCACGTATAATAATTGATAAGTCAGTCAAGCACAAAGGGTAGAAAAAATAGATGAGAAACTGTGACCAGTGATGCTAAACTGTGTCAGATTTGAGGAAGGTACCTCTGAAGAGAGTGGGAGATGATCGCGCAATATCGTGAATTGATTGGAGTTAAAGTTGTTCAGCAATGGATCCTGACTCATTTGTCCAGAGGTTAATTGTTCATGTGCAAGGCCAATGGTCCTGGGTTCAATTTCCGGTCGTAGATGCTCATCACTACTGAGATGTCCCATACTAAAAAAAAACAGCCGTCCAGTACTTGCAGGTTCTTAGAGGTTGTGTAATTTTGATCAATTCGTAATTTCAATGAAATTCAACAATGTCAAGTTTTATCTCCTTCTTAAAAATACTTGTAATGGAGAGTTAAATGTTAAGAAGACTTCGTGTTCACTCGAAGTTATCCTTAATTTATAATATTCCTTCATCTTCAAAGAATACTGATACTACCTTACATATTTGAACTCACTATTCGTTATCACAATTGGTTAAGTATATTAGAGACTAATATTATATTGTGTAGTCTTCAGTGATAAACAAATTCTGTGGATAACTGTTTTAATGTCCCTACTTAACCACATACAGAGTGACTTTATATTACTATTAAATCAAAAGCATTTGGAACAAAGATGGATGATGAATACTGCTGGAATCCAGGACTCACATTTTGTCCTATTTGAGGTTCATCGGCTGGATGTACCTACATCCAGAGTTGATGTTCACTCCAATATTTGAATTTAGTATTTTTCTCTTCATCATCTCTTATGGATAACCTTTATGATAAACCTTCATATCTTTAAGGAAGTATCATTTTCTTGAACATTATAGAAAAGTTACAGTAATCTGATATCCTTAATTGAATAGTGATCCTTCTAGATTACATCTAACAGTCTGACAAATGTAGTCTTTCACGAGTGAAGTTAACCTGGATGAGCAATGATTTTTCAAATTTAATTAAATGTTATCAACACCGAAAATCAAACAGTATGGAACTATTAGTATAGAAGATTTTGTGGAGACTTAGACTCTACAGAATACATCATGAACTAACCTCATCCAGACAATCATTAAAAAAGTAGAAAGTTCTAGATATCTGTTTCGTCATAGGATGGAATCCCTTGCCAGTGTGCTTCTACGACCCTACCGAGGCAGTGAACGCAGGATATTTAGGTTACATGGCGAACCCTTAATCTTAAAACAACTGAGATCATATGAATAGACTAACTTTACAAGAAAATTTTGTTTTCAGATATTTTGATAATTTGTTAAAAATGTTTATTTATCTAATGACTATTTTGTTTTAGAACAACATATGTAAGCGAACAATATTGTTTTCCCATCATATTAAAACAATTATTATTGATACTTTAAGTCAGGAACTGCAATTTATCTATAACTCACTGACGGAGATCGGCTACCCTGCTGCGTTCATCAAAAAGTACATGTATGATACAAGGAAGAAGTCGGAGATTTCAACTGTTCGTAAGAAGCCTCTATACATGAAATTACCATTCAACGGGGATGTAGCTAGTGAAACTCTGAAAGATAGGTTAACAAAAGTAATTAGTAGAACTTTCTACGCAGCCTATCTCGCATTGACTTTCTCGAGTCGACCAGTGATGTTTACTCAAACGAAGGATAAGTTACCTGAGTTGGCCTCCTCTATGTGCATTTATAAGTTCAGCTGCTCCTGTGGAGATAGCTATATCGGGAGTACTACTAGGCAACGTAACCAACGAATGAGTGAACATCTACCAGCATGGTTTGGAAAGGGCCAAATAAAAACAATACGCAGTTCTATCTTGGCACATCTAATTGATAGTGGTCATATTGTTGATAAATTGAAATCATTTCAAGTGATCTATCGTATACCTCCATCATTTCCAAACGGAGTTCGCTCCCGTCTACTTCATTTAGCAGAAGCCATAGGAATTCGTACATTCCATCCCAATTTATGTGTACAGAAGAAATTCGTAACCCCCCTATCCCTTCCATGGCCGGACATAACTTAATAAATGACATTATTATTATTTGTAAAAAATTTTATTTTGGTTATCATTTTTTTATTTAATTTTCTACCTCTTTCCGTTTGTATTCTTCACTATCTATTTACTTACATACTTCTTATTACGTAATGATTTTAATGTTTTGTGATCACCATGGTAAGTCTATTTACCCACGTTTGACCTCTTAATTCTCAATGTTTAATTATTGATAAGACTTTTGTTATCGTAATTTATTATCCTTATTACTACTCTCAGTACACATGTCTTCCCACTATCAACTTGTACTATTAACTATTATTATGCTTGGTAACGTATTCTATTTCATTGTGATTAATATTGACTCAAATAGCCTTGATTGGTCTAACATTTTCATATAAATATTCATGTATATGTAGAGTAAAGCCTGACGACGATCTAACTGAAAACAATATTGTTCGCTTACATATGTTGTTCTAATTTTCACAATGGGAATCTTTAATATTTTGTTTTAATTACTAGGTAAGAAGACAATTCAGAAAACAATTGAAAACACGTACATTACGTACTAGTCTTCATCCACATCGAAGGTCTGCTCGTATGAATAAACGTCAATCATCATAAAGTCATCAATTGTGTAAGCGTTTTTTAACGTTTTCTAAACACAATGGCACGCTTTATAAGCAAAGATGTATAGTGGCTAGCAATGGAATCCAGGACGCGTGTTTCGTACTATTTGGGACTCGTCAGCCGGATGTCTCTGCACCTCAGAGTTGATGTTCACTCTGGGACTCGAACCTAGTACCTTTCGCTTCAAACTCTGAGATGCAGGTACATCCAGCTGACGAGTCCCGAACAGGATGAAACGCGCGTCAAACTGGATTCCACTGCTAGCCACTATCCATCTTTGCTTATAATGATTGTGAATTAAGGCTATATTGAGGCAATACGCACAGTATGCACATATGCCAATTAGAGACTGACCAGTTGCAGTCCTAAGCATCAATGGGAAGATTCAAACCAACAATACTAAGTGAATTCAGAATGGCACGCTGTAAAGTGAACAAATGAAATCAAAACAAAAGCCTCATATTCTGAATTGATCCTTGGAATTTAACAGTAAAGTTCATATTCTCGAAGGCTCAATTGTTCAATTAAGTTTTACCATATGAATTAAGAGTAAAATGTTTCTCACAGGTGAACCAAATAAGTGCTCTGGCGAGAGACTAGTAGGTCCTGGGTTCGAACCTCGCGAGGCGGGATCGTGGATGTGCACTGCTGAGGAGTCCCATAATAGGACGAAACAGCCACCCAGTGCTTCCAGGTTTTCCGTGGTGGTCTAGCTTCAATTGACTCATAAATGGATCAATGTTAAACCATCATGTATTATTTGTTAAATAACAATGTTTATTATCTTTTCTTCCATTCAAGGTTATTTCATTGCTTTCTTATTTGTTTTTTATTGTTGTTGTTGTTTACTTTTCTAGTTACATCACGTCATCATTGTTTACTCATGAAGATTTATATCCAATCACTACGATGTTGTAATTACATACACACTTATGTGTCTTTGTAAATGATTAATACAATCATTATTCTTGTAATTATTGGTTAAAGAGAAATCAGTCGATCACATTTTGTTTATTTGTTCGTTTTCATTGTGCCTTTTATTGATCCTTGTTATATGTGTGTTTGAGAGGTAGATTGAAGATCCTTGGTTTGAATCCCGTGTGCGAGATAGTGGATGAGCAATGTTGAGGAGTTCTATACTGGGATGGAACGACTATCCAGTAATTTCAGGTTTTGAATGGTTGTCTATCATTGATCAGTTCATAATCTCAATGAAATTTAACAGTCTCCACAACCCCAAACTGAAGGTTAATGTTAGAATTGATCTGAAAAAGTTACGCAATAATAATTAAGAAATAATATTAGTAGTTTCTAGAATATTTATTTAAGGTCGAATAAGGAACCAGTGATGGAATCTAGGATAGTGGGTTTCGTCTTATTGGAGACTCGTCAGTGTCGAGATTTGTACTGAGACTAGAACATAGTGTCGCTCACCTGAAAAGCTCAATGTGTTATCTGTTGATTTACTGAGTCTAAATAGCCAGTAGTTTATGTAAGGAATATGAGTTTAGATTTGTATTATCCAATTATTCATTTTAAGGACTACAACTTTGGTCATAAGTGTATCATAGGCGAATCGACATGTTACTGCCATCTAGTAACAAGTTTTTATTCAATGCACATAATGACCATTAGTATCATCCCAGACCCTCGTTCCTGGGTTCGAGCCTCAATGTGAACATCAACATTAGGAAATACTTTCATTCAGTTGATGAGCCCTAAATAAGATCCAGTGCCTAAATACTATCCAAATTTAACAAAACTCGTGATTAATTGGCAAAATTGAATGAACCCATTCAGGATATAGACATAACAATAGAATCTGATCAATTGTAGTTCATAACATCAAGCAAGTAAGCAAGTACTGATATGAACGAGAACACAAGGGGGAGACAATCAGATGTATTTGAACACAAAACTACAGAACCATCATGTAAAATCTGGGAACCATACAGTAAATACTTCATTTACAAAATAAAGCTCATTTGCCCCAGACTTCACTGTTACTTTATTTCCACGTCAATCACTCTCTGTTTTCATTATCTTCTCTACAATCTTCTCAACCTTCTGCCTCCAGTCATTCCACAAACAATTGGTGACATATACTATTTATATCTGTCGACATCAGTAGCACACAATACAGTACGCTTACACCAAATCGCTTTTTAAGTTACCTTGTTAAAATAAATAATCTTTTCATAAATCACACTACAATCATGTACTTTCATAGATCCTAGTTGTAACACCGGATTATCATCAATAAGTTGACGAAATGAAGAACTTGAACTCTTTTGTACAATATTTAATTCTGATACTGTTACACAAACTTCCTATATGTGGGCTCAAACTTCGCTTATCTTGAAAGTCTGATCAGCCCTAATGGGTTGGTGTCTGACCAAATCTCAGCACGGATTCAAAGAGCTCATTTGGCTTTTGCCAACTTACGTCACCTATGGTGAAGACGAGATATCTGTCTATCAATTAAGGGACGAGTATACTGCGTAGCAGTTCACTCTGTTCTACTTTACGGCTGTGAAACATGGCCATTAAGAGTAGAAGATACTCGTGAGTTACTAGTATTTGACCACAGATGCCTTAGAAATATTGCTCGCATCTGCTGGGATCACCGGGTAAGTAATAGTGATTAAGGTTAGACACAGGGTATTGGGAAATGATGGTAAATCATTTGATGAGGTAATGAATCCTCATCGACTGAGATAGTTCGGCCATATGTTACGTATGCCTGAACACCGATTACCACGACGCGCTATGCTGACTAGTATAGGGGATGGTTGGAAGAGAGTTAGGGACGGCCAAACCAAAACGTGGCATCAGTGTTTGAAGTCACTAACTTGTAGTCTAAGCCATATTGGCAGATGCAGACTACTTGGTTGGGGTCCGCGCGACCATCGTAACCAATAGTTGGAGACTCTGTGTGACATGGCTCAGAATCGATCGCAATGGCGTCAGTGTATACACTCTTTATGTTCACTTAAACCGTGAGATTAAAATTGCTCCATAACTTTTTCCTTCCTATATTATATCCTTATATACAACCTTTCTTTTATATCTTAACAACACTAAATTAACTATTTCTATGAATCCGGTGTTGATCTTGTTGTGCTAACGAGGTATGGCAACTTATACCGATGCATGTATGTGCCTGGTCCTACGTTGTAGCTGACTGACTGACTGTTCAAACCAGCTACTTAAATGAAAAAACTATAAATGAGTAGTGGGTATCATTACCAAGATTTGATTTAATAGTTTTAAATGAGAAGAACTTTGAATAGATTGTTAATAAGTAGAATTGATGTGTATTGTTCCTAAGAAGTAACTTACACTAAGCTAGGAAACGTCGGAAAATCTCATTTTTCTACTCATTAGGATGTAAGAGAAGTAATATTTTTATTATTAGAAGTGAGTAGGAAGGAATATATGTTTACCCATCTATAAATATATATATCCCTTAGAAAATAGTCACATATTTCAGTCAATGGAGTGTATCTCATTCCTTAGAAGAAGAGGCCCAAATCTTGGCCAATCACATGTGTTTGTCACTTGATCTGTCTGATTGGTCCAATGTATCAGTGCGTTACAAATGAAATGGATTAACCACTAAATAGTGAACAATGTCATGTTCATATAGTCCTTTCCTAGTAATTCTGATAGAAGTATATCAATCAAGTTCCATTGTGGCCATTGGTCTAAGTAACTCGATATTGCATGTGCTATGTTGAGATGTTAGATGTTTGAAGGTAGTTCACGTTCATCTACAAGATTTACTTGTAATCTAAAGGGAGATAATGTTATCAGATGGATTCAAACTCACATGACCTACTTCTAAAGTCCGAGATGTCACCGTTGAGTTATTCAGGCAACGACTGCTCTGTAGAAAATTGTCAAATTCTGGTAAAAAACTATGGTGGCTTGTGGTTTTCGGTTGGTTTACAGTACTTGGGTATTAAGGAAATGATTGAGCTATCCTGGTACAAACGGTTTTCTGCGGACTTGATAACGTTACCTACCAAGTGACACTCCGAAAATTGGCCGGCCGACGAAATCTAAGGAGAACTTGACATTCAAGCAGAGCAGTGTGAAGCGATACAACTCAGTGTATATATAGCAACAAAAGGATGACCTTAGAGCGCATGGGAAATTGATGAACTAATGATAGTGGCAACCAATCAAAAAAAGTGTGTAGGTCATGCAAAAAGTGTATTTGAACGAAATGACTCACAGTTATTTTTACTGATAAGACTTTAAGATTATTAATAAGAACTGTCGAGTACGAGACAGTTATCCGCCTCGGGCAATGGAAGATGATCGCGCAGTATCGTTACTTGACTGAAGTCATACTATCACATCATTGAATATGGGCTCAGTGGTCTAGAGGTCAAGTGTTCGTGTCTGAGACCGGAAATGCCGGATTCATTTCCAGGTTGTGGAGTCGTCAGTGTGCACTTCTGAGCAGTTCCATGCTAGGACGGAATAGTCGTCCAGTGCTTCCACATTTTCAATAATGTTTTTGATTGAGATCTTGAATCGATGAATGTTAGACTACCGTGGGAAACATAGAAGCACTGTGCGGCCATTTCGTTCTAGTATGTGACTCCTCAGCACTGTACACCCACGAACCCATGACCTCCGATCTCGCGCGCGAACACCTAACCTACAGATCAATGAGCCAGCATCCAGCAGTGTTAATGTCTAACCTCAACCAATACACGATATTGAGCGGCCATCTTCCACTGTACCTGTCTCTACCTGACATGGATTAGCTCCACTGGTAACAGCTTCTCACTAGAACTCCGAGAATTCCCTCACAAAGCTAATCACTAGTGAGCACATGATAATTATCAGTATAGGGTTGTAGAGATTATTAAGTTTTTGATTGAGATCATAAATTGATGTATATTAGACCACCATTTTAAACCTATAAGCATTGGACGGTCATTTCATCCTATGATGATCAAACTAGGATCATTTCATGATTGAAATTATAGAACATTTTACAATCTCCCCAAATCTCCTTACATTAAAAACTGGATTATCATACGATCATGTTTCAACCCTTACTGTATTAGGAATGATCTTAATGATAGATTAGATCAAATTTGTTTCACATCTGTCTAGTTAACATTTAAATAATGAGAATATGAAGAAATAATAAAGAATTGAATGATGTAGCCCTAAGGCTATGAATTTTAAAGAAACAAAATGAATATGACGATGGTTTTATTCCTTATTATTATTATTACTATTAGTAGTAGTAGTAGTAGTAGTAGTAGTAGTAGTAGTGGTAGTAGTAGTAGTAGTAGTGGTAGTAGTAGTGGTAGTAGTAGTAGTAGTAGTAGTAGTGGTAGTAGTAGTAGTAGTAGGAGGAGGAGGAGGAGGAGGAGTATTAATGAGATCATGATAATAAAAATTATATTCATTATGTAATGAACGAAGAACTCAGATGGGAAAGATCATAAAATATGAAGACTAGACATGTAATACATCATTTGTACATCAACCATCAATTGTCCCTTACATATTTCATTGTTCTTTCATTCTTGTTGTTACATCTTGTGGCTTTATGCCCTATTAATAGATAACGTAATGATATCGTCAATTAGAGAACAGTGAATTATCGACAGGACTAATGACGCATAAACCCGTACGAGCAGTCTAGAGTCCTTATCGATCCTTCTACCTGCCTATCCCTGTCTCTTGAGTCCAGGAACATCAACCTCAGCCTCTGTGATATGAATCATGTATTTCAAACATACTGAGTTTATATACAAACCAAACAGACCACATCATACCACAAAATAGAAAACAACATTTGTACAGGATCTAGCCAAAAGTGGCTGTGAATGTGGGAGACTGTGTTTGATAGAATGAGCATAACTCAAGAACGGTAGATCGAATAATAATAGTCTATGGGTCGAAATAAAGCTTATGATGAGAGGAACATGAATATGTATAGTTTAGCTGCTTAACAATTATACAATAAAAATATATGTATCGTATTGGTCCATAAATAGTTCTCAAAGGTTACCATTCATAATTCTCGTCGGGATATAACACAGTTACTCTCTGTTTACACTCCTGTTCTCTTCAATTCGATCTTCTTAACCTTCTGCTACCAGATATTCCACTTCTGATTAGTTTTACATACTACTTATGTCTGTTAATATAAGTAGCATACACTACAATAATAGGAATAAATTCCTAACGTTAACGTTAGCGCTTGAGACGTCAACGGGATGGATTTAACCCCGTGTGGTGGACTCATGGATGAGTATTAGTGAATAGTTCCGTACTAGGACGAAACAACTGTTCAGTATCTTTTAGTTTTTAATGGCTTTCTAGCTAAGATCAGTTTGGGATCTAAACCATGTAGAAAAAAATACTTATTCTTATCATAATAATGACTGTTTATCATAATTATACTTTTGGTTTGATTTCTTATGACTATTTAGTTGGTGAGCGGTTCACTCTCCATTCACTTAACTAACCAAATTGACTCCATTTTTGAGCTGATTAGGGATTTATATTGAAGACTACATTTTACTTGTTCTGAATATAGCCATTACGCTCAGACTGTGTGATTCAACGGTATTAAAAAACTTGCTTTTGTAAAAAGCACATTTATAGACAGAACAAACCCTAGATTCCATGTCATTTAAATAAACAAATACTGAACGATGATATTATGTGTAATATAGTTCCCGATTTCAATGAAATTCAACAATCTCCACAATCCTGTACTTATGAATGCTATATGCTGACTAATGACTAGGTTCGAGAGAAAATTCCTGAGGTTCTGGTGTGAAACCGTACCAGTGAACTCCATCTACATCTAGTGTGAAGAAGACAGCGGAAGACAGCGGATTATAGTCGGGTAATATCGTGAGTCCAGTGATCTATAGTTTAAGAGTTCATGTACGAAATCAAAAGTCGTAGGTTCGACTACCGGTTCCGGGATTGTAGATCCACACAACTAAGGAATTCCATACTAGTAAATATTTAATAAATAAATCTAGGGGAATTCACAATATTATTACTGTGAAAGATGACAAATGAACTGTATAACTTAAAACCTGTAGACAGGGGTGTTATGTTGTGGGGAAAAAACAACCTTTTAAACAGAAATAAATTAAAGTTTAACATTTTAAAAAAATTTTATATTTTCCATGGAAATAAATCATTCTAAAAATCTATAAAAGTTTCTTTTCATCAATAAAAAAATTCAGTACAAAACATAATACCAATAATAGTTTCTATGTACAAACAAAATAAACTAAATTTTAAAAAAATATTGATCCTTTATTCTTAGAAAAAAAACCTTAATTTGTTTCTGTGAAATATGAAAATAATTTCTCCAAATAAGATCTTTAGAAAATACGGTATAAGGCATTTTGGAAAGAAAAAAAAAGGAAAAGAATCCTATTTTCCCCTCCAAGATTTTTATGCGTTATAATTTAAACTACTTATATTAATAATTAAGTAGTGTAACTCTGAAATCGGAAATAAAATTATAATGAAAATAAAAAAAGGCAAATGATACGAAATATACATTTAAAATTGAGATTTATTCATCATTTGTAAAAATGTCTGTTCATAATTATGAATATTTTCATTTATATTAACATTAGTATTATGCATAGATGGATTATTATTTTTATCATGTACATTATCAGAATGATATGAAGTGATTGGTGAAATTAACAAATTAGATTGATTCCAATCTGTAATAGAATTTGGATAAAAGATTGTTGATGGATTTAATAATGAACTATTACTGTTATAATTTTGAAAATTCATTAAAACAGGATTGAAATCTATATTGCATGAATGTGGAATGAGTGAATTTTGGTGATTCAATAAGGTAGGTTGTAATATTTTATCATAACAATTTGTACTACTTTTATTATTATAAGTAGCAATATCAGTAGGACTAAATAATTTCATTTGTTCATTTGATGTAACAACTGGACATTTTAACTCGTCTGATAAAGATGATGACGATGATGACGATGATGAAGATAATGATTGATTATGATCTGATTGATCATGATTACTTGATTCATTGATTGATTGTTGTTGTTGCTGATGTTGTTGTTGTTGTTCATGATGATGTTGAAGGAATGAAGACGATTGTTGTTGACGTTGTAATTGAATTAATATTCTAGGATTAATTTGTAATGTATTTGCTATTAAATTTGATGTATTCTGTGAAAGACCTTCAGTTAAATTGATAGCCATCTCTAATGGTGTAGGAGTTTTATTCATTAATAATAATTCGGATAATGTTTTAATATAATTTTTAGCTAAACGTAATGTTTCTATTTTACTTAAACGTTGAGTTGTTGAAAATGTTGGTATATGTCGTCGTAGTAATTCTAATGCATGATTTAATCCATGCATACGACTACGTTCACGAGCATTTGCACGGATACGACGATTTTTTAAACGTGTTTCACGTTCTTTTGTTAAGGGTTTCTTTTTAGGTCCACGTTTTTTAGGTTGTTTAACTGGTGTTAATGGGGAATCATAAGGAAAAGGATGGTTTAAATGATTTTTTGTTTCTATGGTATTTAGTGAATCAATATTTTCATTGATTTCTTTATTGATTAATTGATTTTTAGATATTGTTGAGTTTTTCATTTTGTTCTGGACAGTAGTGGATTGTTTAGCTAAAAAAAAATATAAAAGGGGAAGCATGAATGAATGAATGAAAACAGTCCAACTAATTGATGGTAATACAATTAAGATTATGAAGTGATTGTTTGTAGCTTAATATAAAGATTTTAAAGGTATTGTATTATTTGCACCTGAATCTCAGAGTTGATTTTCACCCTGGGACTCGAACACAGTACCGTTCGCTTCAAACACTATTGCGTTATCCACTTAGCTACTGAATCCTAATAGCTACTTGCTTGTGCAATGAGGTGACGTTTATATTCACTTGGTATTGTTTGTTTTGAATCCTCCCATTGATGTTTAGAACTGCAATTGACCAGTCTCCTATTGGATAACGCAATGGCTTTGAAGTGAACGGTACTGGGTTCAAGTCCCGAAGAGAATATCAACTCTGAGATTCAAGTACATCCATCTAACGAGTCCCAAATAGAACAAAACGCACGTCCTGAATTCCACTTCTAGCCACTATCCATCTTTGCTTATCATGCTTGTGGCTTAAAGCAATATCAAAACAATCCTCATTGAGTGCACATATACCAATAAAAGATGAATTATAATGAAAAGGGGTTCGAATCTCGCGAGGCGAGATTGTGGATGCGCACTGCTGAGTAGTCTCATAATAGGATGAAACAGCCGTCTAGTGCTTCCAGGTTTTCCTTGATGGTCTAACTTCAATTGACTCATGCTTTCAACTATGGAAAGATGAATTCATTGAAATTCTAAACATCAATAAGAAGATTCAAATAAACCATACCAAGTGAATTTGTTATCAGTTTGTTTTTTTAACAATAGAGCAAAAGTAACAAAATGACTTCAAATCTATTCTGATCACATTTTATTTACTATGCTTTATATATACATACATACATACATATACTCCTTTTATTTCTAAATCAAAATTGACATGTGTGTTGTATTGACTAGTGATGACTTGAGGCTAACCTTATCCTTCTATGGTTAACTACACTTTTACCCCACTTTACTCATCCTCATTTGACTTCTTTCATTCATATTTATCTATGAGGTGAATATATTAAAAGTTTTTTTCACTATGTATATCCGTTTTTTCTTCTTATTATTACTTATTAGTTTATTAAGACATGGTAAATTCATGAACAGATGTCTATGAATTTAGTCAAAAATGAATGAGTTGTACTCATAGTCACCTCTCTCTCTCTCCCTTCCTCCATTCTCCCTCTCCCCCTCTCTCGTTCGCTCGCTCACACACACACATATATATATAGCACCCCTTTCAAATATAAATCATTCTTATATTTAGTCTCGATCCATTTGAATTCTTAATTTGATTTCCTTTTTTTGGTTGTTTATTGTGTATATCAGACAGAAGACAATAAATTGGAAGAAAGAAAGAAAGAAATGAATAAAACACAAAAGAAGCCCAATAATAGTGTGATCAGTATTGACTGTTGTGTATTATTCATAGACTAAAGATATAAGTTAAGCTGGCATGACGAGTGATAAGTAATATAGGCAAAAGAAAAGAGAAGCTAATTGAAAGGAAAAGAAAAGAGGGGGGATGTTTTATATTCTCGTTGAAACTTGTTTGTTTCTTCTTTTGTGTATGACTACAGTTCATTTAATAATGATGTTTATCAGAAGGGGTTTGGTGGAGATTTTAATAATTTTATAGAGTTCAGTCGTGGATTTAAAGTAAATGTTAAAACTAGTCAAAGAATCTGTAAAATTTGCATCCAGGTTTTCGATGATGGTCTAGCCTCAATTGACTTATGATCTCAACTCTATAAAATTATTAATGATGTGTTCAATTCAGTCTATCTCTTTTCTTAACCATGTTAAAAAGTTATTATTTAATGAAGTAACATTAGTGGATGCAGTCCTATACCATCTGGTAATCAGAAGTAAGTTAATTCATAATTCATCTACTCAATAGAGTAGAGCCCATGTACATTGGTGATTTGTAGTTATCATTTCTAAACGAACCGTCGGTATTTACTAAACCGGTTCACTTTTTCGTCCTCTCACTTTCTTAAATAATACCCCTATTTTGGTGAAGTCAGGGAGTAAAATTTTTCTGAACGAACTATAAACACATGGATAAATGATAGAATTTCGAGTGAGAGAGTAAACTTCCTATGATGCTCCGTCGTACCAAAGTATTTCGGGCTCCCTAGGAATAAATAATGTTATATAATTAAACATTACAGTCGTTTATATTTAAATCAGAAGGGGTTTTGTGGAGATTTTAGTATTTTCATAGTTGAAATCATGAGTCAATTGAAGCTAGACCACCAAGGAAAACCTGGAAGCACTGGACGGCCTTTTCGTCTTATTATGGTACTCCTCAGCAGTGCGCATCCACAATCCCGCATCCGCGAGATTCAAATCCAGGATCTACCAGTCTGAAGACTGTGTAAGCCAATATGCCATTAAATTATGTATAACCTCTAATTTTAACTTTATAACATTTCGAAAAGAATTGATTATTTGTTCTCTTCATCTAATGGTTTACATCTTAGATCGATCTTCGTCAGACAACTTTCATAAACTAGAAAGCGTTGGACTTCCATTTTGTCCTAAAATCAGACTCCTCATCCATGATCCTACCACAAAGGATCTAACCTTGATTCGTCAAGTTTCGAGTAGAGCGCCTAATATTTACACCACAAACAATAATTCAAATACGAATCATACTAGTTAGCTAAGCGAATTATCTTATAACTAACACTTCTATACACTTAACTGCCAAAATTCCTGCTTTGAACTCATTTAATGTACACGATTCACGAGGGTCATCGGTATAAATAAATCCATACTATTGTAATGCTAGTATAACGATTTCTTATCATACACCTCTTTCATTAGTATATCACTAGGTAGTAACTAATGCCGAGTGAAATAAATGTGAATGCTAATCTGATTTTTCTGATGCAAGTGTCGAGTTGAATGAACCATTAAAGCGATGAAGTTTATTAAATTTAATAAGGTTACCAACATTTCCGCTGAAAACTTTATTTAACCCAGATTTTGAGTTCAGATGGAAAAAAAACCCCGTTTTTCCTTCATTCTACCCTAATTTGAAACAATATAGAAATTACGCTCATTATACATACTTCTCACTTCGTAGAAACAAATGACTATCCATTCATCACAGTGACAGTACAAATTCTGACGAATTCTATTCGCAATGTTGACAGTGTCTATCTACGATTCCGAGACAGGGACTCGAACCCTGGACCTTCAATCTTCCGAGTAAACTCTTAACCTCTAGACCACTGAGTCAAGATCGAATATTGTACAAGTTCAACTTCAATCAATTCAAGATATTGTCCGACAATTTTTGATTATCTTTAGTGTATACCTTCATCATACTAGACACATTTGAACGCCACTGGTTACAGCTTCTCCCTAGAACTGTGAAATTTTTCCTCTCAAAGTTACTTACTAGTGAGTACATAATAATTATCAGTACAGAGTTGGATAGAAGTATCGAGACAGTTATATGGAAGCAATCCTCATAAGATCTACACATATCAACAGAAATTCATCAACAAGGGCAACATTCAAACCTTTACTGATACTAACAGATATGAGCACTGTCTAGACAAATTTCCAGTAAAAAATTGAAATAGATTTTATCTATCTTATGATTAGTACTATTACTCTCATATCCATGTATTTTACATTTACACAGTACTTAGATACTTATGATAAGTAATCAAACTAGATTATGGTTAATATGGTATTGGAAATGGGAAAGAAAGAGGGAGAGAGAGAGAGAGGGAGAAACGAAGGCAGACAAACACACATATCTAATCATGTGATGAAAAATGACTTTCATACTCAACCAGGTGTCTTTAAAATCAGACACCTACACACACACACACACTACATACATATATTAATGAGCACATGTAAAAATACACAAACACTAACCACCATCATCACCCTCACCCGTACACACACACACACCTATTTACACACAAGTTAATAGAGAAAGAATCCAAGATGCAACCTTAAGTTGAGTCCATCTTCTACTGATAATAATTGATGAAGATCGTCTTTGAAAAAAAAGAGCCTGATAGGTGAAAGTAGGAAAATGAATTATTAATGTGAAATAGTGTCGTAGTAATGTTCTTACACCCCCCCCTTTATTAAACCCAGTAATTTGTCTCAACTTTATCAATGTTAATTGAGTAGATAAGAAATACGAGTTACTGAAATGTTTTTGTTTTTTTCTACACACTTTCTAAAGAGAAAAAATCGATAATAGTTCGGTGTTTATAGGTAAAATGAATAAAATTACCTCCTCTTTTTTCAGTTACACTTTGATAAATAGGAAACATTCAGGAGACAACACATGAAATGACAGTAAATTCAATTCCCTGTTGCTGATTAGTGGATGGGTACCGTCATTGAGGTATCCCATCCTAGAACGAAATAGATGTCTAGTACTCCTAGGTTTTCAATAGTTGTCTAACTTTAATCAATTTTGTGATTTTAATCAAATGAAGTGTGTTGGAACAATTGTGATTGAGGCTATTCACAACATTTTCAATGTTCATTAAAATGTGTTGTATTTGGTACTCTTGGTCATTTTCTTGTAATATTTAGTGGGAGGGGTCGCTCACCAGCACTCTCCATCCAGCTCTGTCCTGGGCAATCCTTACTACTTGTTTCCAGTAGCTATTCATCCTTTTTATGTCTGTTTACAATTCCCGACGCAGTGTATTATTTGACCTTCATCTTTGCCATTTCCTTTCAGGATTTCAAGTTAACGCTTGCTTTGTGATGCAGTTTCATGCAGTTTCCTCAATGTGTATCATATTCACTTCCAACGCCTTTTACTAATTTCCTCCTCAGCTGGAACATGATTTTTCCTCTCCCACAGTGGGTTGTTGATGGTATCGGACTAACGGACATTGAGTATCTTGTGTAGAAAACTATTTAGAAATATTTGTGCCTTTTTGATGATGGTTGTAGTAGTTCTCCACGTTTCAGCTCCGTACAGTAGGACTGTCTCGACGTTCGTATTGAAGATTCTCACTTTGAAATTAGTTGACAGTTGTTTGGAGTTCCATATGTTCTCCAATTGTAGAAATGCGACCCTTGCTTTGCCAATCCTCACCTTTACATCTGCATCAAATCCTCAATGTGCATCGATGATGCTTCCCAGGTAGGTGAAACGTTCCAAGTCTTCCAGAGGTTCTCCCTCAGGTGTGATTGAGTTGGTTTTCTCCGTGTTATATTTGAGAACCTTACGTTTTACTTTGTGTATGTTGTGGCCTAGTGATGGACAGGCTGCTGCTAACTAGTTATCTTCATCTGTATTTGTTCATGCGTATGGGATAGAAGGGCCAGTTCATCTGAGAAGTCCAAATCTTCTAATTGATTCCGAAATGTCCTTACTTCGGTTTCAATCACCGTGACGTGCTACTAGCTTTCATACATAGAGTGTAATTTGAAGTAAAATACGAGATTCTGAGACAATGATAAACTCTAAGAATTTGAATTAACTATCAAATAGTTTGATATCAGTAACACATGATTAATGTAAGGAAGTTGTTGAGATTGTTATATTTCATCGATTTGTAAACTAGATACTATTAGACAGATATGATCAATAGAAATAGTTACCTACCAACAGCTGATAATTGTATCATGTCACGAAATGATTAAGGTTAAAGTTCTTATGGCTTAACCACTTGGTCCTAAGGTTCGATCCCCTATGGTGGTATCTGTGGATGTACACTGCCACTGAGAAGTCTAACACTAAGATGAAACAGTTACTCAGTGCTTCCTAATTTTCAATGACCACTTAACTAAGTTTATTTCATAATGTAAACTATGAAAATTTAACAATTACCAAATCTTCAAACCACATCCTCATCTGCATAGTAATGATAACTTAGTTATTGATTATCTAAAGTGTAACGTTTCTAATCACAACAACAACAATAGTGAATAAAAATTAATACACAAAAGTAAATCTACAATAAATTATTAATCACTATGACTGCTTTTCTTATTTCATTTTATTTTCCGTGCAGGTAGGAGGGTGATGGCAACAGGAGAGGTGAATATAAGCGAAGTTATGGAAAAGGCATTTGACATAAGAATATACACTGAATATAAACTACTCATGTTCTAACTACAGAAAAAGAAGAAACGATAAAAATTTGTTACATATTCTTAAAAATAGTTGCTATGGTTGAGTGTTATTGTTATTATCATAGGGACTACTGTTAAATTTAAATGTTTACTTATGAGGTGGCCTGTACAAAGTTTGTTGATTTATGATAGGGGAGAATTGATACATATAACTATAAATCATATCGTTTGATCATGAGTATCTTTTTAAAGAGAGCAGGATGATGGCTAGCAATGAAATCAACGACTCATGTTTCGCTTTGTTTACGATTTGTCAGATGGATGTAGTTGCATTCTAGAATTGATGTTCACACTGGGACTCGAATTCAATACCTTTTAATTTAAAGACTCGGACACAGTCATTGGATTGTGCAATGAAGAGAATCTGTACTGGTTATTTGAGTTTTCCCTTTGATGTTAAGAACTGTAATTGATCATTATATCGATCTAATGATATATTCAGACTATCTGAATGGGATAATGCACAATTATCATGAAAACCAATGGTTGGAAATGTTGAATGACAGGATCCTGAATCGGCTATAATAGCATGAATGCATTCATTCTTTCTCTAACCTTCTGATACCAAGAATTTATTATTTTTCTCAAATGATAGTGTATATGTTTAAACTTTTCTACAACTCATACTACTACTGTGGTGTATGCTACTTATGTCGACATAAGTAGTATATAACACCAATCGGAAGTGGAATACCTGGTATCAGAAGGTTTGAAAGATCGGATCAAAGAGAACGGTAACAGAGAATAATTGTCATGGAAATGAAGGAACGATGTAGTTCGAGACAATTGATCGAGTATTTGTAAATAAAGTATTCAACATATGGTTTTCACATTTTACGAAAGAACTTTATAATTCTTTAACTGATTGTTCGTTCACTACACTATTTATTTAGTATCAGAATAGAGATTTGTGGAGATTGTAGTAATTTTACTAGTTTAGTTCATGAGTCGATCTAAGCTAGGCCAACATTGAAAACCTGGAATCACTGAATGGCACTTTCGTCTTAGTATGGGACTCCTCAGCAGTGCGCATCCACGATCCCAAAGACGAGACGTGAACCCAGAATCTTCAATCTCGCGCGAACGCCTAACCTCCAGACCACTGTATTGACATTTAACAGTATTAATGTCTAACATATACAACAAGTATACTGTCTCCGTTATTTTCGATCATCTTTCCTATTCATTTAACTAGTAAGCACTACCTATTAAAGTGTATTTTTTTATTGGAGATTTCATTTCAAACTCAGTAGCTGAGCTTGAAGCGAAAGGTACTGGGTTCAAGTTCCAGAGTGAACATCAACTCCGAGATGCAGGTACATCAAGCTGACGAGTCCCAAATAGGACGAAACGCGCGTCAAGCTGGATTTCACTTCTAGCCACTATCCATCTTTGCTTATAATGCTTGTGAATTAAGGTTATATCGAGGCAATACGCACAGTATGCACATATGGCCAATAATAAGAAACTGACCAGTTACAGTCTTAAACATCAATGGGAAGATTCAAACAAACAATACTAAGTGAATTTACAAGAATTGATTGATCAATAGAATTCGATCTACATTTTACATCCGGTCTTTACTCGGATTAATGTGAACATGATAGATAGTTGTCAGATAACTTCAAATACTTAGACTCAACACTCATTGGATTAAATGAACACAAAAATATATAAAATTCCTGAACATGACACACTGAACAATGGTCAGCTAACCTGAGCCTAAATCAATATAAATGTTACAATGTTATCTATCATTGATCTTACTATAGTAATAAAATCAGTCAATTACGTTTGATGAATCGAATCATTAAACAAACACTCAATCTAACAACTTAAGTATACACGCAGATACAGACAATCACACACACACACACTCGCACACACATGGATACACACACGGGGATACATATGTAGATACAAACACATTCAGATTGGTATATATTTTTTATTATTTAGCAATTAATTAAATAGTCTTCTCTTTTTTCAAAATGAAATTTTATGGGTTTTATCAACCTTTATTTATTTATGCAGTACGATAAATGACAAGGTCAATGAAGTGAACAAGACATTGAATAAACTAGATATGAGGGTATAGAGAGATTGTTGAAATGATTTCAATTAGACAATGTAGCATTGAATAACTCTATTGTTCTAGTATCAGACTCATCAATGATAATAAGCAACCATGATCCTACAGAAGTTGGTGTACACAAGACACCGTTGGATGTCAGTTCAGTGGTCTAGAGGTTGAGAGTTCGTGCGCAATGACGAATGGCCTGGTTTCGGGTCTCCTATAGGGAATCGTGGATGCTCACTGCTCAAGAGTCATACTGTAAGGCGTTAACAATTCTACTAGTAAGTAGACATTGAATGGTTTAATCTTTCTGTCCCATTTATGGATAGCTTATTCCAACCTGACATGAGTGAATTCTACTTCCCATAAGTTCTCACTAGAACTCTGACAATGACTTCCCGAAGTATGACTTATCTCAAAATCTAACGTGAGCGACTAAATAGAGATCAGTTTACCTTGTCAAAATTCAAGTTAAAAGTGATTCTACTCATTTCACTACACTAAATACCGAGTAAAACAGTATTTATGCCTATACATATATGTCCTATGCATTGCATACGTAACAGACCTGTGTTTCAGGTGTTCATATAATGTATCCTTGCAAACATTTTACTACTATATGTCTACCAATTCAATCTTATGCACAAAAGAATCTCTAAATACATAAAGACGAATAACATTGAAAGAACTATGGTTTGAATCTATTATTCACACCCGACCACGAATTAATGGACAGTTTTTACATATTGCACCTCTGCAAACACGTCATACATGTCGCCCATTAATATTAACAGTTTTGAAAATGATATACACTATCATTAACACTGCCATGTAGAAGGTAATAACCTGTTTGGTGATCGTCATTTGAATAGTATTAGACTCTAGTAGCCAACCAATCACTAGTTCAGATTTGAGTAACTCGAACGTATTTCTGGTCATAGATAATTTGTTTCTCAACATTATATATATATACAGGTTTCTTGGTACCTGTGTGACTTCAAATAGGATTGAGTTGTCCTGTTTAGATACTAGTGCGAAAGACTGGATGGTATCTGGTTCTCGTGAAAACCAATGTAAGATCAACCTTTTATAAGGTTAACTTATAATTCGATGATCAAAAATAACTTCACCTAGACACATTGAGCACAGATTTCGATTATACTCAAACCACTCACCGTTTAGAATAATCTTATAGTCACACCACCTAAATTTACCATCACACATAACGAAAATACAACAGTCATGTTAACTTCAGTCTCTGAAAACATACCATAGACTGACTAATTATGACAAACTCGAATGTATGTATCCGCGTGTACACTGATAATTTCACTGAACCCATCATAGTACCGATTAAACTCATTATAGGTAAGACGATGAGATATTGTCAAACTACTGATTCCATTATCTTATTCCATACACCACCGAATTGTCATCTACAAACTGACAATGATATGATGGAAAACACCGTTCTACACTCGAGTGAACAACGACACTGAAGACAACACGTGAAAACATACACAGAAACATTCACAACTCCATACCACCAATTAGAATGAATGAATAATCAACACTGCTTCACATTCATCATGTTATCATAATCACATGAAATAATCCAACAAGTGACTATAAACTACGAGAACATCGTACTCTTCAATCTCCTGAGTAAACACACTATGTTTGATCACAATTGCATTATGATACGTGTATATATCACTGTGTGTTTCTAACTCTCCTTTCACGAAAACACTTGACACAATAACAGTATCAACATTCAAACAAGTAGTGAGTGATCAATATGTTGATTATCCATTAGGTGGGAGGGTGAGGGTGGTCTGTAAACAAGAACAACAAATTGGAAACTAATCGCTGAAGGAGAATGTGTTGCATGAAACAGATTTGTTGGTTGACAAACACTCAATTCATGTAAAATCAATTTGTGAATATCGAACATTGTGACATTCACATAGTTCATCGACACGATGAAACGAACAAATAAACTGAATTGATGAACACTGGTCAATTTGTTTATTTAAACAATGACATGAGGTTGAGAATGAGAGGGAAAATGGTAAGAACATAAACACCAT
>NC_031495.1:37798801-37805391 GCF_000237925.1 Schistosoma mansoni
AAACGAGGGAGCACAGAACATTTGTTATATTGCTCACAGGATGAGATCGTTGAGCAGTGTACACCCTTGAGAAGTTGTGACTGGTGGAATTCAAATGAGTCAAGCGTGAAACATGCACTCACTCTATTCAATTGAACATTGTTGAGCATTATCATGAATTGATTGAAATTAGATTTGCATTACACACTCTCATTGGACCGCTTACTTCAGAGTTTGAATATTGATCATATTTGTGGTTAAATATGAGATGAGAATAATGACGATGACTATTATTAAGTAACTACAATACAATTGAAAATGCACCGATATCATGAATGAATCGATTTTGCAAAACTAGATTGTAGAATTCACAAGTACACCTCATAGGAAGAAGAAGAAGAAGGTGAACTGTAACTCACCAACTGTAGGTTATCATAGAAATTAACTAGTATTTGAGGTGATTATTTACATGCACATATTCATACAGCAAATATTAATTCCATATTTAGGAAAACCAATCGAATACATGGAAATATTCATTTTCTGGTTATCTATCAATGTTGTCTAAGTTTCGACAAGTTTGACACCTTCCTAGTCAACTGTATGTTAATCGACCATGAACGACAGCAGTTGATAGTTGACCACAAAACCAGTCGAGAATCCTATCGAAATAATCATTCATAGTACAAAATCCGATCAATATTCCCCATTTATATCGAACTTCATTGATAAATGTTCTCTTCTGATTTCATTAAAATTTAAACCTTTGATAACAATCGTAAAATTTATGGTAGTAATTTTGTGATTTATAGAGATATTCAGTACACACATGTCGTCATATTTAAGATTCTTCATTTGCATAGCAACCCATCCTCGTTCAGATGTTCACATATAGACCAAAACCCAGTAGTTATGGTTTCAAAATTCAGTGCTTTATCCCTGGAACTGATAAGTGCTAATAATCAATGACTTGCACAGTGAATCAGAATTTGATCTGTAAGTGTCTGATTGTCCCTGTTGTTTCCCTTTGGGATTACAAAAACTCGACTTTCTTAATAACAAGTTTGTGATCAAATCACAATATCGCAGTGATCTGCCCATTATCCACATGCATCACTGCTGACCGATCAATTGCAGTCCATGATATAAACAACGAACAACCAAAAACGCTTGTAAATTAAATAATTGGAGTGATATTGTCACTAAGTACGTCCTATCAATGACCACCTCTCACAGATGATTGAAGCAATTATTCTAATCCAGACTACTATTTGATCAAAATTTCCAAAAGTGGCAAGAATGATAAACTGAACAATATGTATTTACATGTTTCAATGAAATTGACTGCATTTTGTGACTTCTGAAAGTTGAATATTCAAGAGAAAAGTGTTTTGATTTGTCTGATGTACACAACTGTTCTATTCAAATTCCTTAATTCAATGGTGTGTCCATTCTATAGAAATTGACAATCTTTGAAACGAGGAAGCACAGAACATGTTTCACATTACTCACAAGATGAGATTGTTGGGCAGTGTACACCCTTGAGAAGTTGTGACTAGTGGAATTCAAACGAGTCAATTGTGAGATATTCACTCACTCCATTCAATTGAATATGATCGAGAATTATTGTGGTTCCATATTTAATACCCGAATACAACTGTCAACAACCGTTACAGGCAATATTTATTGATTTATTTAGATGAACACATAAATATTAATACAAACTGCCACCCAAATAATTGTGTACCTCACAATGAGAAAATAAGGTTATGAATTGATAGAGGAATGGAAGTGAGTATGATCAAGAGAATATAGTTAAACGAGTGAAAATAAGTGGGAAAGAGCACTATTTCATAGAAACAAGAAAATCATAAGAGAATTGTTATACTGGATTCTATTCTGAGCCTCCATATCTGATAACATCTCAAGCCACTGAGTTGTATTATTTATAAGATCACAATAAGTTCATCGTGGAGGACCGACAGATCTTAGTTCTGTACAGCTTTCTTAGAATAGGTCTGTACTAAAAATGTCACACTTTATCTTCCTCCACAGACTTTCGTATCTGTCGAGAAGACGTTGTCAAACACTTAGCTAATATATTACAAACCTCTCAAGAAAGGCTACTACTGATTGTTCCTTGAGCTCTATGATCATGCTTAAATGTCAACAAAACCATTACTAATACAGCTTTCTCTTTAATTCACTTCACATTTCACTGCATATATATAATTATAACAGACATTCAAATCAAAACAATATGACTTACCAGTTTTAACAGAGCTCTTTGTTTTCTTCCCAGTTGTATTATTGATACTAGAATGAACAATGTTTGAACTTTGATTACATTTATTTACACTATCCTCATGGATATCAATGGGATTCATAATATTACCATCATTATTAACTTCATGATGAGTTGGAAGTTTTGAATTCATTAATAATTTATCATTCAGTTTTGTTTTAACATTCTCATGATGCTGATGCTGCTGCTGATGATGATGAGGATTATGATCAAATTCTGAATTTAATTGTTCCGGTGGGAAATTAATCAAATGTGGAGAATAATATGAAGGATTATTGAAATTTAATATTGTCGGTGAAAGGCATACAGTATTATTATTACTACTATTATTATTATGATTAGTATTATTCACAAAGAAATTATTGTTTAGATCTGAGTTTGTTAAGTATTCCATATTTTTTTTTACTTTTCCCTTCTTGGTTCTGAATAAATGAATTGCCTTCAATAAATATAAATCAATCTACAAAACTACTTATCACTTAGTGATATGAATCCATCAATGATTAAAGTAATAATAAATGAAAAATTTTAATAGTTTACATCTGATTGGTTAATTAATTAGCGTTTGAAATAAACCAATCAGAAAAATGCAAATCATCTGTGGTTTTTTTAAAAAATATTTTTTAACCAATAAGAAATTAGATTCGGCCGTAACAAATTAACCAATGGTGAAAAAGAAGATTAATAACCCCCTTTGTAAAGTTATGTCAACAGATTGAAGTCATAAATTCATCTAAACAATAATTGGATGATACAAACAAATAATATTAAGTGAATTTAAGCTTCGCCTTCATTGCACAAGCAGGTGGCTATCAGGATTCTGTAGCTTAATCGATAATCCGATGGTGTTTGAAGCTAACGGTACTGATATATAAGAACTTTCGTCTAAATTAGAGGGAATAGTTTCACAATATTTGGGCGCTGAGTTGATGTATTTTCTTGAAAAAGCTTGGACCAGATTGCCAGGCGAAAGGTTGGATTTATTTCAAATTCTTTAGCTGAGATTTTACAAATATATTATTCCTATATAATGTCGAACGGTACTGAGTTCAAGTCCCAAAGTGAACATCAACTCTGGGATATAGATACATCCAGTTGATTAGTCCTAAATAGGTCGAAACGCGTATCCTGGTTTCCACTGCTAGCCACCATTCATCTTTGCCTATAAAACTGAGGTCATGAATAATTTGTTGAATAGCATATAACATGTTCGTGTAATCATTTAAAAAAACTTTTATTTCATCTTTATTGATATTCTCAAGACTTGATAAGTCCTTACTGATGTACAATCCTCAATAACAGGAAAAATTAATATTTTAATGTCTACTACTAGCTAACCATGTAAAAATACAAATAAATAAGGACAGAAAACATCTTTTAGAAAATAATTTTATAAAATACACACGGCTGAAATATATATGAAAACAAAAGTTAGTTAGGATTGTAGGTATGGAATGAGCAAGTCTTTCTTAAGAGTCCCTGTGTAGACCCATGATCAGTGGAGTTCAACCATTCGAAGATGACTGACTGTTTCTCATGTAAACTTGATTAAACTCTGATATGATATCAGCAACAGCTGATGGTTTCCGGTCAACAGACATTCAGTATCTTGTGTAGACCATAAGTATTGGGAAATAGTTAATCAATCTGATAATCTCATTTACAGTTTATAATTATTAATGGTTGACTACCTTTGGCATTCGATGAAACAATGAAATACTAGGTAGTAAATTTCTATGCACTTCAGTATATTTAAGGTTCAACTATTCAATAATAGACATTTGCAAAGTAGATGATTGAACTATCTAGTTAATAAAGATGATAAATACACACATACTACAGTACCAACTACACGTTCATCTAATGATGATTAGTATAATAATATTTCGGAAAAAGACTATGACAGTCAGAAAAAGATAGAGTGTCAGTATACAGAATTAATAACCAGTGAACTGAATAATATCGGGAGGTATATAGGCTTCTTGGTTAGGATTTATACATGATAATAGTAACCAACTTTTGGAGAATTTAGATGACTGGAAACCGATGTGAAACAGATTTCTGTCAACTAAGATAATTTTTTCATAATTGTTATTCATTATCATATTTATGTGGAAGATTGCCCAAATTAGTGTAAACGCTTGCATTGAAGGGTCACTCTCTAAGCCTTTGACTTAAACGTCTTATCTACAAGGCAATGGAGTAACGTCACGGGCTGATGTCTAATTGTGCGTGGTAACTGAAAATAAGTTTATACATAATTATTCTTCAGAGGATCCTGTGGCCCATGCATAACACTAATTTGAAGTCAGGTTTTTCCAACTCTCCATATTTACCAACTCGGTTTAAGGCCAAGACATTCACTTTTCACCATATCATTATCGTAAAAATCACCTTTCCTTCATGTGAGGTTAATAACTCGAACTTTAATCAATCTGCAATACTATGCGGCCATCTTCTATTGTCTTCTTAAAGTACCGTTTCGTGTATGAGACAGTTATCCATCTCAAAAAATATTACAAAATGACTTTGGTTAAACCTGTACACCATTGAATACCTGTCCATTGATCTAAAGGTTAAGGATTTGTAGAGTTGAGATCATTGAAGCTATACCACCATGGAAAACCTAGAAGCACTGAACGACCGTTTCGTCCTATTACGGGACTCCTCAGCAGTGCGCATCCACGATCCCGCACTCGCGAGATTCGAAACCAGGACCTATCAATCTCGCACCAGAGCACTTAACCGACAGACCACTGAGCCGGCCGGCATCCAACGGTGTAAATGTCTAACTTCAACCAATCCACGAAATTGAGCAATCATTCACCAATATCATCAGTGAATTGATATCTCTCAACAGACCTGGTTGAACTCCACTGGTTACTGCTTCTCACTAGAACTCCAGGAAATACCTCATGGAGCTAGTCCAGTGCTTCCAGGTTTTCCATGATGGTCTAACTTCAATTGACTCATGATCTCAACTCTATAAAATTACTAAAATCTCCACAAAACCCCTTCTGATAAGGATTTGTGTTTAAGACAAAATATCCTGAGTTTAACTTTCGAGAGAGAGAGAGAGAGAAAGATCATGGATGTACATTGCTAAGGAGTTTTATACTACGAAGAAATAACTACCCAATATACTTCCATGTTTTTACGGGTTGTTTGACATAGTATATTACTTGATCTCAGTATATTATTATTACTATCATTATTATTATTAGTATAGACCAGACAGAAAGTATGATTGTGACAGTTAATTCTTTATTGTTCATTGTTTTCAATAATTCTATCTATGTACATGTTAAATGATGAATTCGATGTATATTCGTTTATTATTATTATTACTTATAATTGTCACTTATTCATCTTCCGTTTCCTTCCAATATTCGATCAGAGAACATCTTCAAATGAGTGAACAAAACAAATGAGATATGAAAGTTACTCATAAACTGTATATCTCAATTTATTATTATGATAAAAGCTTCTGATCAAAATGATAATACATACATATATATGCATATGTATATCCACAATACTTACACCCACCCACCCACACACACACACAAATACATAAATACTCATGTACTCATCTAAATTAATCAAACCTAAGATGAATCCAGTTTAAACTTGTTTCATTTATTATCACTGATAAATATCATTCTATTAAACACATATAATTCATATCACCCACTACCACAAGCGTCCCACCTTCACTCTGAACAGACGTATAAAACTTCCTGATTTCATTCTTTTATTCATATTATTTAGTCAATTGTCTGGACTACATACGTTTAACTGCATGTCTTTCAACAATTGAAACGTTTAAGGCATTTAACCACTAAGAAGTGGTAATATTGAGTAGAAGAGGTGGTGGTAATGGTAGATGAGTAGTAGTAGTAGTTGTTGTTGTACATGGGACTGACAGCGTAGAGTGAGACAGCATAATGCAAAAAATATATACATCATTGTGTTATCTTCCATCAAATGACTTTTTCTTAATCAACCACTGAGCTTGAAAAGAAAAAAAACAAAACATGAAAAATTTCTTGTGTTTATGGCTCCAATGAAAAGAATAACCACTGACCACAAAAATGATGAAGAAAGAAAATTGAAGAAAATAATAACAAGCGAAAATACAAAAAATGTGTGTGTATATGTATTTGAGTTGTCTATTTAATTGCTTCATTATATTGTCTTTTTTTTAAAATAAAACTTGTATTTTATTGTTCTGGAAATTCTTCCATTCTTGACCCTTTCCTACTCATTCTTTTGATTATTTTTATTACCCTAACTTCTTAGGGTA
>NC_031495.1:37805591-37808108 GCF_000237925.1 Schistosoma mansoni
GTCTGATTGTCCCTGTTGTTTCCCTTAGGGATTACAAAAACTCGACTTTCTTAATAACAAGTTTGTGATCAAATCACAATATCGCAGTGATCTGCCCATTATCCACATGCATCACTGCTGACCGACCAATTGCAGTCCATGATATAAACAACGAACAACCAAAAACGCTTGTAAATTAAATAATTAGAGTGATATTGTCACTAAGTACGTCCTATCAATGACCACCTCTCACAGATGATTGAAGCAATCATTCTAATCCAGACTACTATTTGATCAAAATTTCCAAAAGTGGCAAGAATGATAAACTGAACAATATGTATTTACATGTTTCAATGAAATTGACTGCATTTTGTGATTTCTGAAAGTTGAATATTCAAGAGAAAAATGTTTTGATTTGTCTGATGTACACAACTGTTCTATTCAAATTCCTTAATTCAATGGTGTGTCCATTCTATAGAAATTGACAATCTTTGAAACCAGGAAGCACAGAACATGTTTCACATTACTCACAAGATGAGATTGTTGGGCAGTGTACACCCTTGAGAAGTTGTGACTAGTGGAATTCAAACGAGTCAATTGTGAGATATTCACTCACTCCATTCAATTGAATATGATCGAGAATTATTGTGGTTCCATATTTAATACCCGAATACAACTGTCAACAACCGTTACAGGCAATATTTATTGATTTATTTAGATGAACACATAAATATTAATACAAACTGCCACCCAAATAATTGTGTACCTCACAATGAGAAAATAAGGTTATGAATTGATAGAGGAATGGAAGTGAGTATGATCAAGAGAATATAGTTAAACGAGTGAAAATAAGTGGGAAAGAGCACTATTTCATAGAAACAAGAAAATCATAAGAGAATTGTTATACTGGATTCTATTCTGAGCCTCCATATCTGATAACATCTCAAGCCACTGAGTTGTATTATTTATAAGATCACAATAAGTTCATCGTGGAGGACCGACAGATCTTAGTTCTGTACAGCTTTCTTAGAATAGGTCTGTACTAAAAATGTCACACTTTATCTTCCTCCACAGACTTTCGTATCTGTCGAGAAGACGTTGTCAAACACTTAGCTAATATATTACAAACCTCTCAAGAAAGGCTACTACTGATTGTTCCTTGAGCTCTATGATCATGCTTAAATGTCAACAAAACCATTACTAATACAGCTTTCTCTTTAATTCACTTCACATTTCACTGCATATATATAATTATAACAGACATTCAAATCAAAACAATATGACTTACCAGTTTTAACAGAGCTCTTTGTTTTCTTCCCAGTTGTATTATTGATACTAGAATGAACAATGTTTGAACTTTGATTACATTTATTTACACTATCCTCATGGATATCAATGGGATTCATAATATTACCATCATTATTAACTTCATGATGAGTTGGAAGTTTTGAATTCATTAATAATTTATCATTCAGTTTTGTTTTAACATTCTCATGATGCTGATGCTGCTGCTGATGATGATGAGGATTATGATCAAATTCTGAATTTAATTGTTCCGGTGGGAAATTAATCAAATGTGGAGAATAATATGAAGGATTATTGAAATTTAATATTGTCGGTGAAAGGCATACAGTATTATTATTACTACTATTATTATTATGATTAGTATTATTCACAAAGAAATTATTGTTTAGATCTGAGTTTGTTAAGTATTCCATATTTTTTTTTACTTTTCCCTTCTTGGTTCTGAATAAATGAATTGCCTTCAATAAATATAAATCAATCTACAAAACTACTTATCACTTAGTGATATGAATCCATCAATGATTAAAGTAATAATAAATGAAAAATTTTAATAGTTTACATCTGATTGGTTAATTAATTAGCGTTTGAAATAAACCAATCAGAAAAATGCAAATCATCTGTGGTTTTTTTAAAAAATATTTTTTAACCAATAAGAAATTAGATTCGGCCGTAACAAATTAACCAATGGTGAAAAAGAAGATTAATAACCCCCTTTGTAAAGTTATGTCAACAGATTGAAGTCATAAATTCATCTAAACAATAATTGGATGATACAAACAAATAATACAGATAAAGAATAGTCGCTATAAAACAACATTATGGTTAGTAATAATTCAAGAAAAACTAGTCCTAATTTTTACAACATCCGTTCCGTTATAATACATTCTAATCTAAGTGACCAATCAATTGCAAACACCTCCATCATACACGCGGTCAGTCGCAGTCCCAATAACTCAGACCATGAAGCTTGGTGATGTTGGTTCGGATTCACCAAGGTGCACTGGTTACTTCAGAATTTCAATTATACTCTTCTGATGAGTGAGAACTAGCATAAAATCTGGGTCCAAGATTTCCTGTTGGCTGCCTCCAACCATTTAAATTCTTAGTATACATTATTCATCGCGAGTATTTTTGAGATAATGGAGAATATTTGTAGCTCAGAATGTGAGTGATGATTTATAGGAGAACCATTACACTATCACTGTGATATCAAACAAACATCTCATGCATAAG
>NC_031495.1:37808308-37810619 GCF_000237925.1 Schistosoma mansoni
ATAATTGTCACTTATTCATCTTCCGTTTCCTTCCAATATTCGATCAGAGAACATCTTCAAATGAGTGAACAAAACAAATGAGATATGAAAGTTACTCATAAACTGTATATCTCAATTTATTATTATGATAAAAGCTTCTGATCAAAATGATAATACATACATATATATGCATATGTATATCCACAATACTTACACCCACCCACCCACACACACACACAAATACATAAATACTCATGTACTCATCTAAATTAATCAAACCTAAGATGAATCCAGTTTAAACTTGTTTCATTTATTATCACTGATAAATATCATTCTATTAAACACATATAATTCATATCACCCACTACCACAAGCGTCCCACCTTCACTCTGAACAGACGTATAAAACTTCCTGATTTCATTCTTTTATTCATATTATTTAGTCAATTGTCTGGACTACATACGTTTAACTGCATGTCTTTCAACAATTGAAACGTTTAAGGCATTTAACCACTAAGAAGTGGTAATATTGAGTAGAAGAGGTGGTGGTAATGGTAGATGAGTAGTAGTAGTAGTTGTTGTTGTACATGGGACTGACAGCGTAGAGTGAGACAGCATAATGCAAAAAATATATACATCATTGTGTTATCTTCCATCAAATGACTTTTTCTTAATCAACCACTGAGCTTGAAAAGAAAAAAAACAAAACATGAAAAATTTCTTGTGTTTATGGCTCCAATGAAAAGAATAACCACTGACCACAAAAATGATGAAGAAAGAAAATTGAAGAAAATAATAACAAGCGAAAATACAAAAAATGTGTGTGTATATGTATTTGAGTTGTCTATTTAATTGCTTCATTATATTGTCTTTTTTTTAAAATAAAACTTGTATTTTATTGTTCTGTCAATTCTTCCATTCTTGACCCTTTCCTACTCATTCTTTTGATTATTTTTATTACCCTAACTTCTTAGGGTAATATTTTTCTACGGTAGCAACTAACAACTGTAACTATGGTTACAGATGACAAGTTAAGTAGGTAATATATTAGGTTTTTGAGTTGGAAGGAACTGGGTACGAGTCCTGGTATGAAAACTAACACTGGGATTTGATAGGTACACCCAACTGATGAGTTACAAATGGGATGAAACACTTGTCCTAAATTCGCTGTTAGCCATATACCAGGTATACCGGCAAATTGTATTCATATTGATTAGTTTCGTTAGTCAATATTTGGAATTATAACTGACTAACCTCTTCCATATGAATTTATAGATTAGGTTTATGTCTATATGTCTGTACCGTGTACATGTATTCGACTGAATAAAAACACCAGAATTCCGGATTGAGAAAACTTGAAGAATACCAGAGAACATCTGAAAGGTGTATCATTCAAACCGATTAGCAACTGATATCCATACGAAAGTAATCAATCAATTGCAAGACTAGATATCAATCGGTAAAGATAGTCAATATGATTGCCAAAACAAATAATGACCATCGAATCTAAGAAAAGATTCAGTTAGAGATAAGACTATCTAAACAAACTGACATAATATATTTATGGTATAATTAAAAAGCTCAGTCCTACATCATATAAGCGCTGAAGATAATCTCCAGTAAGAAAATGGAAGCTTCCCTCTTGAATCATCTAGCATTGTAAAACAAGTATCGGGAAAAGTGACTTATAACAGTTTAAATAAAGTTTTATCGATCTTTTTAAGTCCTTGTTTAATATTATTATATACATCGTAAGCTATGACATATCTTCAGTGATTAGGCGATTGTAAATACATGTCAGTTAGATAGGAAGAATCAGTAGCTATGTGGATAACCCAGTGGCATTTCAAGTGAACGACACTAGGTTTGAGTCCCAAAGTGAACATCAACTCACTAAAATTCATATGCATCCGACTAACGAGTCCCAAATGGAGCGAAACGCGGGTCCTAAACTCCATTCCTAGCTACAATCTATCTATCTTACACCAACCATGGAAGGTTAGTTGTGATTTGAATTGCTTATTGGTAATATACCTTAAACTGTGAAACTTTATTATACAGATTCGAATCCATCAGGAAACATCAATACCCTAGTACGCCTTCATGACAAGTTAGATTAGAAAGAAATCTAAGCAAAACAGTTGTTCTTATCGACTTCATTCAACCAGCTAACGTTATAAAATCTAAACAATAATAATGATTAATCTGTAAAACTTAATGAAAAACGAGTGTTAACTAATTCAACCCACATTTATGATCCCAATGAATCAGATTGAGTAAAATAAAATGATCGAAAGTGATAATTTCAACACCCACACACTCACACCCACACA
>NC_031495.1:37810819-37818732 GCF_000237925.1 Schistosoma mansoni
ATCTATCTATCTATTTTTATAATAAAAAGGGCTCAAGCTATACACTGACTGAGTTCATGTTTATTTCTTAATCCACTGTTATTACTGTTCTTACCGATTGAAAGTACATTCCACATCATATATTCATCTGTGTTTGTCCAGTTTATAAATTCTATATATTGCTCAATAACCAATTCTCTCAGTTTTTACAGTGACACATTGTCTATGTAATTGTTAAAAAGGGGTACGAGTTTTATAGTATTGAAGATAATGTGTGTAATATATATGTTATCTATGTGAAACAGTAGCTTATTGGATGAATTGTTCTTTTTTGGACGTTTAGTCATAGATTCGAATTCCATTCCACTTTTTTTGGGTTTGAGCAACGAGATATGGTCACTAATCCTTACATATTCAGAATGCAGCTGATAATCAAGTGAATTAGTCAATATCTGGTAAATGGGTTAATTCTAGTCAAACAATTTCTGGATTAATTGTATGATTCTAAATAAATCAGATGGAGTTTTTTGGAGTTTGGTTTTAATTTTTATATTTTATTCATCACAAACGAGTCTTTGTTGGAGGATCACTTGAAAACCATAGATCATTGAGTAACTGTTTAATCCTAGTAGGAAATTACCCAACAGTTTATATCCATGACCCTCGAGTTCTCCAGAACTACTATAGAGACCTGTATCAAGATGAAACATCTCTCTGGTGACTCCTGGTTTTCAATGAAATTCTAACTTAGATCAATCTATGATAAATACAATCTGTATATTACTTATATAATTGTGAGGAAATCAGCTGTCAGTAGTAATTATCATGTTATTAGTAGTATTATTTCACTTAACTACTGGTTTTGAATATTAATTCACTGTAAAAAAAGGGATTGTGGTCTTTGTCCCATCAAACTTGTAAACTTTTTACTTCACTCATCACTGTGGGATACCTCAATTGCAATACCCACTCACAACAAAGATAGTCGAATCGAAGATCTTTAGGTCTCAGGTGTGAAACAGTTGTCTAACAATCATGTTAGAAGATGATTGTGCAATGTCACAAACTGATTGAAGCTAGAAAATGTGTATAATCGTATGTTAACTCAGTTGTTTATAGGATAAGCGCTCTCCCTGAGGTTTTAGATGAGTGCTGCTGACGAGTTCGATACTATGATCAACACAACAGTTTAGTATGATATGGTTTTCAATGATTATGTAAATAATATCACCTCACTATGCAAAATATGACATTCAACAGTTATGCAATATTTGGAAATATAGGGACTGAATAAACAAAAAAAACTATACGTATATTGTTTCCATGCCTCTGAGCGGTTTTAAAACCTGGTTATATATATAGATATATAAACACATGTCAGTTAAATATATCTGTAAGGTTGACCGTCAAAACGCAACTCCCTTTTAGAGGTTAAAATTCATTGAAGCGCAATTTTATTGTAATGAACCTGTCAACAGTAAACGGAAAATTCTTATACGGATCATACTGTTGCTAAGACTAGTTATTTTTTCTTCATTTTTCTTTTGTGTGTTTCCATGCATATGTTTCCATCAGACAATATATATATATATATATATATATTTAAACATAGATTAAATTTATTCAACTGAAGGATGGGAGTGGGGGCTGTGGTTTGAAACACAGAGAGAGAGAGAGAGATAAGGTCTTGTTGTTTACTTGCCTAAGGATGGCTGCTAGCTTGAGTTATTTTATTTTTTGTTTGTTTGTTTATTCGTCCAATATACGTTAGTAACCAGTTTTGAAGACAAGATCATAGATGAAAAATTAATGAATAACAGAAAAAAAATTAGGCTTCATTTTGCGTAATTGCTGTGAGGCATTATTACGTCATTTTATCAAATGTTATATGTAATCATCTTTAAATATTAAATATATTATATTCAGGAAAGGTTTCTTTGGTCAGTTAACCCCCCCTCCGCGATGATCTACAAACAAACAAACACACACATACACATGCACAGACACACGTTGAACGATAATAATACTACCAATAATAATTATAATAATAGGATAAATTAAATCTAGCAACTGTCAAATTTTGACGATTTCTTATAGTAGGGTAACGATGATGAGAAAAAATATATATACCAGTATATCAGTATAGTCGGTGATTTAATAGTTAAAAGGGACTTGATTTCCAAGACGTTTTGTCACTGGGTATCGAATGAAAGTAATGACATTCTTCCGAAAATCAATAGAGCTTAGTGTTGATCATATAAATGGTGAACTCATTTGATTGGATGAATTGTATCAACGTTCTAATAAGAAGAGATTAGATCATATTTAATATTGATGGATAAATAAATCAGAAGGGGTTTTGTGCAGATTTCAGTATTTTCATAATTGAAATCATGAGTCAATTGAAGCTAGACCATCATAGAAAACCTAGAAGCACTGGACGGCTGTTTCGTCCTATTATGGGACTCCTCAGCAGTGCGTATCCATGATCCCGCACTCGCGAGATTCGAACCTAGGATCTACCAGTCTCTCACCAGAGCACTTAACTGATAAGTACAAATAGTTGTTTGAATTCAATTGAGCTGAAGATGATCGATTCGATTCTTTATGATATAATCGTGAATGCGCACTATCACTAAGATTTCGTACATAATGATAAAACAGATGTCTAGGATTTTTTATTTTTCAACAGTTGTTTCTTCCTATTTTGAACTCAGTCTGATGTATCTGGATTTCAAAGTGAGTTGATATTTACTTCGTGACCCGAACCCAATACTGTTCACTTCAAATTCCATCGGTGTAAACATCAACATACTCTTGAATGTAGATACATACGGCTGACAAGTCTCAACTAGGGTGAAACGTGTGTCCTGGATCCCCCTACTTATCACCACTTATCTTTATTTCTTCGAAGTAGTTTTATTTTACAGTATTATTCATTCTATTATTGCATTACTATGAATATAATGTTCCATTAGTATGTGCCAATGACCACACCTCAGATTAAATCAAAATCCTTTGGTACAATTCTAAATTTAATCAAAATTGTAATATTGTAGTGTGTGCTACTGATATCGACAGACATAAATAGTATGTATCAACAATAGAAAGTGAAATGCCTAGCGGCAGAAGGTTAAGAAGATCAAAGGAAAGAGAACGAGAACGGAGAACGATTGCTATGGAGACGAAGAAACAATCAAGTCTGAGACGATTGATTTACATTTTGCAAATGAAGAATTTACTGTACTGTCTTCAGATTTTATTAAGAGGCTCTGTAATTTTGCATTCGAATACATTCGATTGTCCCCACTTGTGTTCTTGTTCACTACAGTATATAACACGATCATTATCTAATACCATTGAAAGCAACTTTTTTACTCCTGTCATATCTCAACTCTACGAGCCTAATACTTGGTGACATTCAATGAATACAACATAGAAAGTTCCTTTATTACAAACTTTGACTGTAGATCAGAGGGGTTTTCGTGGAGAATTTAGTATTTTCATGAGTCAATTGAAGTTGAGTACTTGTGGGAAGCAGTGATCAGTGGAGTTCAACCAGGTCTGTTGGGAGATATCAACTCACTGTAGACAATTGGTGAACCGTTGCTCAACTTCGTCGATTGGTTGAAGTTAGACATTAACACCGTTGGATGCCGGCAGGCTCAGTGGTCTATCGGTAAAGTGCTCTGGCTCGAGACTGATAGGTCCTGGTTTCGAATCTCGCGAGTGCGGGATCGTGGATGCGCACTGCTGAGGAGTCCCGTAATAGGACGAAACGGTCGTTCAGTGCTTCTAGGTTTTCCATGGTGGTGTAGCTTCAATTGACTCATGATTTCAACTATGAAAAAACTTCGATTGATCAATTTATGAATCAGTCTATTAAATTTCATGTTTGTTTATTAGTTCTCTTTGTGTCTTTTCTCTTTTTAAATAAGTGGCCTAAAGCAAAGTTTTACTAGTGTACAGTTTTTGATCAAACATATGTAAGAGGTATTAAAACCATAATTGGTCGATTTAATAATTAAAATAAAACTTACCCTGAAGGGATGTTCAATGTTACATAAGGGTTATTAGTTAATAGTATTGTTATTATCAACATGGATTTGACCTATACACATACATACATACACACATACATATGTATTGAAACAAGTGGATACACAATCTATTACATGTATCATCTGTAATCTGTTGTTGTTCCTCTCCTACAATCCTTCTCTTGCTACTTCCTTTTCAACTCATTTCTCTTCATTAATAACATGCAAAATTGTGTTTAGCCAATTTCACTTTTCCAATGAACATAGTTTACACTCTTTATAATGAAAATGACTTTCAAAAAGAGTTCATTATATAACTTTCTTTAAGTATTTTTCAACTATAAAGGCTGACGTTTAACAAAAAGAAGAAAGAAAACGATTGGAAATGTCCTTAATGACTTTGAGTTGTACATGAGTTAGTTAGGCTTGATTGAGTATTAACTAAACTCATATTTTAGGTGATGTCAGGAGTGGGATTGATTAGCAGGTCTATTAAGGAAATTGATCAAATTATAATTCGCCAAGCCCCCCTTGATTGTTTTCTTTTCTTGGAGAACATATCTGTTGTATACTTTCACTCTTATTGTATCCAAAATTAAATTTTTCATGTTTAACTAATTAATTAACAGAGCAGTGAATCTGTTAAATGAAATGGTCAAAAAGTGGGAGTGTACAATATCATTCGTTAAAAATCTTAAGTATGGCATAGTGGAGGTCGTTTAGATTTATATAATTAAGAATTACAGATAACCTGGAAGTATTGGATACCCGTTTCAGTTTAGTATGATACTTCTTAGTATCTGTGCGGATCCATGACCTCACAACTGGAAATCAAATCCAGGACTTTCGGCGTTCAGCCAGTCAGTCAGTCAGCTACAACGTAGGACCACGCACATATATACATCGGTCCAAGTCGCCATACCTCGTTAACACGACAAGATCAACACCGGATTCATAGAAGTAGTCAATTTAGTGGTGGTAATATATAAAAGAAAGATTGTATATAAGTATATAGTACAGGAAGAAAGACAGATATGAAGCAATTTTAATCTCAAGGTTTAAGGGAAGACAGAAAGTGTATACACCTACTCCATTGTGATCGATTCTGAGCCATGTCACACAGAGTCTCCAATCATTGATTACGACAGTCGCGCGGACTCCAACCAAGTAGTCTGCATCTACCAACATGGCTTAGACTACAAGTTAGTGACTTCAAGCTCTGATGCCACGTTTTGATTTGGCAATCCCTAGCTCTCTTCCAACCATCCCCTATACTAGTCAGTATAGCGCGTCGTGGTAATCGGTGTTCAGGCATACGTAACACATGGCCCAGCCATTAAACCCCAGCTCAGTAATCTAGAAATTAATCGAATATTTTGAGTTTGATTTCCAGTCGCAAAACCAAGTATGCACAATTCCACTGAGTAGTCCCATGCTAACCTTACACCAAGAAGAAATGACCGTTTCGTGCATCCAGATTGATAATGGTAAATATATATATTTGAAAAAATCTCAGTGCCATAATATATAATTTCATGTACATACAATGTGTTCTTTACAATTGGTATTCAATTTCGATGAATATTCATAAGAGAGTGCCCCCAAATGCCATGGTACTACCCAGGGTGAGTAGAGTCCTCTCTCTCCCTCTCTCTCGAAATGCATTATCATGGCCATGCGTATGCAGCCTCCGCCAGAGAAATCCTACTCACTGCCTTCTCACGTCAGCAATGTCGTTTACGAAATTGAGAGAACGAAAGGCGAATGTCCATTAGTGGCTTTCACTAGATTGTTGGATATAGAGGATCTACCTAAGGGAGTTGGAAAACTTTGATTTCGGGCCAATAGTGCACATGGGCTCCAGGATGTCGAATGAATAAATGGAATATGAACCTATTCTAGGTTAACGACTACCATGGGACTGCATCTCCTAACGTTACTTCACTGCCTTATGGATTGCAACTTTGGGTCAAAGGCTCTGACAGTGGTCTCCTAAGAAGACCACCTGTTTCACTTTGGGCGCCCGGACAGTATTCCAACCCTCATACAAACCGAATGATGGAATGTGGCACATATATACTTGGTGTTTGCATGTAGCGATGTTTATGTGTACAAATAAATAAATGAAATCATGAGTGAATGAATATATTCTCAATGTTTATTTTATTATTCAATCTATTATTCGAGACTGGACAGAATATGCTTTCATGAATGATCTTGACTGAATTCAGTCAGTCAACTTGAAATTTACCCACTAGTCTAAGTGACTGGAATTCTCATGTACTATGTCTTAATTTAAGGTGTTGGTTAGAGGTAGTCGACAGGGAACGCTGAACATAAACTTCATATCAATCACCAGTCATCAGGCAGGTCCACTTGTAATCATTCAGTTGCAGCCTAAATAACTCAGTCGTAACGTCTTGAACTGTAAAGCTGGATAACATAAGTTTGAGATTACAGGTACAGATTCTTGACATTCCAACTAGCACAAAACCTAGTCCCTGGTTTTCCTGCTAACTACTCTCAATCATATAACACTATTTAATGACCTAAAGATAGTTTACCTTCATGAATGAATGAGTTTCCCGATATATTACCGTGACCATTTAACGCATCTAACATTCGATATATTGACATAGGTATACACACACTCAAACTTCACTATGGTTCATAGGGTTATAACAAGTAAGAACAATAGAAATAAGTAGACAAATTAACTAACTAACTAACTAAATTACTTACTTACTTACTTACTTACTTACTATTGAATTTCCTTTTTCTTTCAAATAAATGTAGATAGTCAAAACAATATGAAATTGAGATAGTCCCTTTTTTGAATAAGGTCTTATTCATTGAGAAGACAATCAGCAAGAGAATGGGTAGTGTTAGACACTGATGGATGAAGATGATAGATCAAATCAATGAATGAATGACTAGTTAATTGAATAGAAGCATATAAGATCTAAACTGTCAATTCTATTCTTTCTTCAAGTATAAATAATCATGTTTTGTTGTATTAATATTCATTGTGATAGTTATAGTAGTATTCTATTCATTGTATAATGAATAATAAAAATAACGATAGACTCTCTATTTTAGTATAAATAATGTACACATTGTTCGAATCAAATCTTGATGTCTAGTTGTCTAGTTATTTCATATTTCATAGTCTCTATGTCATCCCTACGTTACCTCAACATGAATAAGTTTTGTAGATTGTTTGAAGTTATACATCAACAGTGTTGGATACAGACTAAGTAGTCTAAACGTTAAGTATTCACGGCAGATAGGAGGCCATATGGGTTCAAGCCCTAGGTGTGGGATCGTGTTTACTCACTGCTAAGGAGCTCTATACTAGGGCTGAATAGCCATCCAATGGTTTCAGGTTTTCAATGATGGTTTATGATTTCAATGAAACTATAAAAAAATCTCCTCAACCCTATATTGAATACACTTAGTATTGTTTGTTTGAATCTTCCCATTGATGTTTAGGATTGCAACTGGTCAGTCTCTTATTGGCATATGTGCATACTGTGCGTATTGCCTCGATATAGCCTTAATTCACAAACATTATAAGCAAAGATGGATTTTGGCTCGCGTTGAAGCAGGTTCGACTGGACTCAAGTCTCTCTCCTTGTGGGCCTATTTGTACTTGACCAAAAAATACTCACCTTGTCGACAGTTCGGAGGTCTAGAACCGTGGTCTTATTATGATCTTACGTACTCGACGTTTGCGTTAGCTTGCTTGCCTGACATAGACCTAGGACTATGCTTCTGTACGTACATCGCTATGAGTGCTACACACTTGATCGAATCGGATGTTATCTAGATTGATTAATTTATTTTTAGATTTTTTTTTTTTTTTTTTTTTTTTTTTTTTTTTTTTTTTTTTTT
>NC_031495.1:37818932-37837796 GCF_000237925.1 Schistosoma mansoni
GCTAGCCACTATCCATCTTTGCTTATAATGCCTATACTGAATATTTCTCAGTTTGTGGATAAAAATAGATTTCGAAAGGCTAATTCTTATATGTGGGGGAAATAATGTAACTGAATGGAATGATGACACAGAAACTTACAGTAATAGTAATGTGAATAGTATTAGTATTTTTCATTGAATAAAATGAATATCTCTATAAATCACAAAATTACTACCATGGATTTCACGATTGTTGTCAAAGGTTTAAATTTTAATGAAATCAGAAGATCAGAAGGGGTTTTGTGGAGAATTTAGTATTTTCGTAGTTGAAATCATGAGTCAATTGAAGCTAGACCACCATGGAAAACGTGGAAGCACTGGACGGCCTTTCCGTTCTATTATGGGACTACCCAGCAGTGCGCATCCACGATCCTGCACGCGAGATTCGAACCCAGGACCTACCAGTCTCGAGCCAGAGAACTTAACCGATAGTCCACTGAGCCGGCCGACATCCAACGGTGTTAATGTCTAGCTTCAACCAATCCACGATTTAGAGAAACCGTTCACCAATTGTCTTCAATGAGTTGATATCTCTATAACAGACTTGGTAGAACTCCACTGGCCACTGCTTACCACTAGGACTCAAGGAAATATCTCTTGAAGTCAGTCACTAGTGAGCATATGATCAGAAGAGAACATTTATCAATGAAGTTCGATATAAATGGGAAATATTGATCGGATTTTGTACTATGAATGATTATTTCGATAGGATTCTCGACTGGTTTTGTGGTCAACTATCAACTGCTGTCGTTCATGGTCGATTAACATACAGTTGACTAGGAAGGTGTCAAACTTGTCGAAACTTAGGCAACAGTGATAAATAAACAGAAAATGAATACTTCAATATATTCGATTGATTTTCCCAAGTAAGGAATTTCTATTTGCTGTGTGAATACGCGCATGTGAATAATCACCTCAAATACTGGTTAATTTCTATGATAACCTACAGTTGATGAGTTACAGTTCACCTTCTTCTTCTTCTTGTTCCTCTGAGGTGTACTTGTGTATTCTACAATCTAGTTTTGCGAAATCGATTCATTCATGATATCGGTGCTTTTCCCACTGTATTGTAGTTACTTAATAATAGTCATCGTCATTATTCTCATCTCATATTTAACCACAAATATGATCAATATTCAAACTCTGAAGTAAGCGGTCCAATGAGAGTGTGTAATGCAAATCTAATTTCAATCAATTCATGATAATGCTCAACAATGTTCAATTGAATAGAGTGAGTGCATGTTTCACGCTTGACTCATTTGAATTCCACCAGTCACAACTTCTCAAGGGTGTACACTGCTCAACGATCTCATCCTGTGAGCAATATAACAAATGTTCTGTGCTTCCTGGTTTCGAAGATTGTCAATTCCTATAGAATGAACACAATTCGGAGAAATACAGTCTCAATAAACTGATATGATGAATATATGAGTAAATATAATTGAACATATAATCGAATCTAGTTGCCATGGTGTTTATGTTCTTACCATTTTCCCTCTCATTCTCAACCTCATGTCATTGTTTAAATAAACAAATTGACCAGTGTTCATCAATTCAGTTTATTTGTTCGTTTCATCGTGTCGATGAACTATGTGAATGTCACAATGTTCGATATTCACAAATTGATTTTACATGAATTGAGTGTTTGTCAACCAACAAATCTGTTTCATGCAACACATTCTCCTCCATCCATTAGTTTCCAATTTGTTGTTCTTGTTTACAGACGATCCTCACCCTCCCACCAACTGGATAATCAACATATTGATCACTCACTACTTATTTGAATGTTGATACTGTTATTATGTCAAGTGTTTTCGTGAAAGGAGAGTTAGAAACACACAGTGATATATACACGTATCATAATGCAATTGTGATCAAACATAGTGTGTTTACTCAGGAGATTGAAGAGTACGATGTTCTCGTAGTTTATAGTCACTTGTTGGATTATTTCATGTGATTATGATAACATGATGAATGTGAAGCAGTGTTGATTATTCATTCATTCTAATTGGTGGTATGGAGTTGTGAATGTTTCTGTGTATGTTTTCACGTGTTGTCTTCAGTGTTGTTGTTCACTCGAGTGTAGAACGGTGTTTTCCATCATATCATTGTCAGTTTGTAGATGACAATTCGGTGGTGTATGGAATAAGATATGGAATCAGTAGTTTGACAGTATCTCATCGTCTTACCTATAATGAGTTTAATCGGTACTATGATGGGTTCAGTGAAATTATCAGTGTACACGCGGATACATACATTCGAGTTTGTCATAATTAGTCAGTCTATGGTATGTTTTCAGAGACTGAAGTTAACATGACTGTTGTATTTTCGTTATGTGTGATGGTAAATTTAGGTGGTGTGACTATAAGATTATTCTAAACGGTGAGTGGTTTGAGTATAATCGAAATATGTACTCAATGTGTCTAGGTGGAGTTATTTTTGATCATCGAATTATAAGTTAACCTTATAAAAGGTTGATCTTACATTGGTTTTCACGAGAACCAGATACCATCCAGTCTTTCGCACTAGTATCTAAACAGGACAACTCAATCCTATTTGAAGTCACACAGGTACCAAGAAACCTGTATATATATATAATGTTGAGAAACAAATTATCTATGACCAGAAATACGTTCGAGTTACTCAAATCTGAACTAGTGATTGGTTGGCTACTAAAGTGTATTACTATTAAAAAGACAATCACCAAACAGGTTATTACCTTCTACATGGCAGTGTTAATGATAGTGTATATCATTTTCAAAACTGTTAATATTAATGGGCGACATGTATGACGTGTTTGCAGAGGTGCAATATGTAAAAACTGTCCGTTAATTAATGGTCGGGTGTGAATAATAGATTCAAATCATAGTTCTTTCAATGTTATTCGTCTTTATGTATTTAGAGATTCTTTTGTGTATAAGATTGAATTGGTAGACATATAGTAGTAAAATGTTTGCAAGGATACATTATATGAACACCTGAAATACACAGGTCTGTTACGTATGCAATGCATAGGACATATATGTATAGGCATAAATACTGTTTTACTCGGTATTTAATGTAGTGAAATGAGTAGAATCACTTTTAACTTGAATTTTGACAAGGTAAACTGATCTCTATTTAGCCGCTCACGTTAGATTTTGAGATAAGTCATACTTCGGGAAGTCATTGTCAGAGTTCTAGTGAGAACTTATGGGAAGTAGAATTCACTCATGTCAGGTTGGAATAAGCTATCCATAAATGGGACAGAAAGATTAAACCATTCAATGTCTACTTACTAGTAGAATTGTTAACGCCTTACAGTATGACTCTTGAGCAGTGAGCATCCACGATTCCCTATTGGAGACTCGAAATTATAAACTAACCTTACAGGAGGTTAATTTTATGTTGATCTCCATGTTTTTCACTGTATATCGTTTTGAAATGAAAGTTGTTTTTTATTCCCTAGAGGAAGTGAATTCGAATGGCGGATACTACTTTTGTCCCAGTATTGATAACCCATTGAAACTTGAGCTTACATTAGAACAATAATATGATTGTAACTTTTTTTCCTAAATATTAGTCAATATGAATATAACAGTTGTCACTTTAGATTCATTTAGCATTGTTTGTTTGAATTTTCCCATTGATGTTTAGGATGGCAACTGGTCAGTCTCTAATTGGCATATATGCATACTGTGTGTATTGCCTCGATATAGCCTTAATTCACAAGCATTATAAGCAAAGATAGATAGTGGCTAGTAGTGGTGGAATCCAGTTTGACGCGCGTTTCGTCCTATTTGGGACTCGTCATTTGGATGTACCTGCATCTCAGAGTTGATGTTCACTTCGGGACTCGAACCCACTACCATTCACTTCAAACGCCAACGCACTATCCACTTAGCTACTGAATACTGATAGCCACATGCTTGTGCAATGGGGTGAAGTCTAAATTCATTTGGTATTGTTTGTTTGAATCTTCCCATTGTCACTTGACCTGTAAAGTTTTATGACTTCCTAGTGTTATTGTTATGATCTGTAATTGATTAATCTCCGTTGGTATACGGTAATATTTTCTAAGTCAGTGATTACCAGATCCTAGTAATTTTATGAATAATACACTGGATATTTGAAGTAAAGAATGTCATATTCAGATCTCGAGCAAAAACACTAACATCAGGTTGTTGATATATTTATCCAGCTTTCTGGATTCCTTTGGTATCTACTATTCAACTTTAATTACAAAACGTGGTATTTTTTTATAATTAGGGACGAACCAACCATTTGAAACCTAGCAGTTGTTATAATTGTACCTTGTCAATTAGGAGAGAGAGGGAGAGAGGGGACATGTTGACAATCCGAGTTGAGCACCTTTTTTCAGTAGTAGTAAAAGTCATAACTAATTCAAATATTATTATCAGTATGGGAGTTTGTGGAGATTGTAGTATTTTCACAGTTGAATCCATAAGTCGATATAAACTAGACCACCATTGAAAACATGGAAGAAGTGGACGACCAATTCGTCCTAGTGGCTAATCGTTAGTGCATGAGACCGAAGCTCCTTGGTACTGGTCCCATGTGCAGAATCGTGGATGAGCACTGTTAAGGAGTCCCATACTAGGACGCAACGGCAGTCCAATACTTCCAGGTCTTCAATGATATAGTCTAGCTGTAATCAATTCGTAAATTCAACTATGAAAAGAATTCAAATATATTTGAAGACAGTTTCACAATTCTTTAATGATCTAAAAACTCATCTCATCACCTGTTTTCATCATCTTCATTACAAGTTTGTTTTTTGTTTAACACATCAAAAGCTTAACGTTATAAATTATAGTCCTGATAATAACCTTGGTAACTGATTGCGTGATTTTATCCTATTTCACATTGAACTAGTCAATAATTAGATAGATAGACAGACACACACATATACACACATAGATATACAGGCAATCATCAAGTGTAGAAGAATGCTATTCAACATTTATATATCAGTTATGATCATCTAAGTAGTCGGAGTATATTCTAACTTCATCGTTTCATATCTCATTATTATGATCATCGAGATTCATTACATTTACCTTGATGATGTTAATTTGTATCAATGTTGTTAAGGTAAAGGAGTAACAATCAAAACCATTGAATACAATTAGTAATTAAGAGAGAAAAAAATACTACCTTGTGTATAGTAATGATAGTATGACCACAATGATGGAATGTAAGAGATAATAAATATCAGATCATGTGAAGATACTACTTCAATTGTTGTTAGTATTCATTCAATTTTGATTTGTTGACATGTTATTTATTAAAAAAAGTTTACACGCAAGAAGAATTCACAAAGGTTGATTGATGAATAAACCATACATTGTATATTCATTTGAATAGAATAAGTTTCTTTCTTTGTTCCTCCTCTAAAACAGGTTGAGTTCAAATTGTAAGATCACGAAATGAGAGAAGAAACAGGAAGAAACACATTTATTATTGATTAGAAGGGGTTTTTTGGAGATTTCAATATTTTCATAGTTGAAATCATGAATCAATTGAAGCTAGACCACCATGGAAAACCTGGAAGCGAATCTCGCGAGTGCGGGATCGTGGATGAGCACTGCCATTGAGGAGTCCCATAATAGGACGAAACTGTCGTCTAGTGCTTCCAGGTTTTCCATGGTGGTCTAGCTTCAATTGACTCATGATTTCAACATTTATTATTACTATTGTTATCGTACAAGAAAAGGATTTTTTTCATTAAAATCACTAATCGATCTAAGTTTGACCACCATTGTAAACTTGGAAGGACTGGAGGGTAGTCTTGTCCTAGTATGGGACAAAACCAGTGGTGAATGAAGGAGTCAAACCTAGAGCCTTAGTTTTCACACATGAATGCTTAACCACTAAATCGTCAGTCAATAATTTATAAATCAAACTTTAATCAATTCATGATCATGCTTAACCATCCGTCATTGCTTTCGGTAGATTATGATCTTACATCCAATATGGTTCAACTTCACTAGAATTTAGGATTCGGGAACGAGGTCAAAGGTCCAGGGTTCAAGTCCCGATTGCGGGGTCGTGTGTGCATACTGCTGATGAGTCCGATGTTACGACGAAACGGTTGTCTGGAGCTTCCAGGCTTTTAATAGATGTCTAGCCGAAATCAGTTCGTCATTTAAACTTTGAAGAGTTCCAAATTATTATGAAGTCGGTTGTGTTTAAGTGCATATGTATGGTCCCCCCCCAAAGAAAAACAATACAACAATGAGTTTGAACTGCGTACAAAATACTACTAATTCAAGTAATTTACTCATTCATTGTTTAAATAAATATAAGGCAGCTATCCGCCTTAACTATATTCACTTTAAATCTTTTTATGTGAATTATCGGTTAAAGAGTTGTGAAAGATCATGGATTGATTGAAGTTGGACAGTAACACCGTTAGGTGCTAGCTCAGTGGTCTAGAGGTTAAGAATTCACTCATGAGACAGATAGTCCTGGGTTTGGGTCCCATGTGAGGGATTGTAGGTGCACACTCTTAAAGAGTTCCATACTGGGAAGAAACGACTGTCCAATGCTTCCAAGTTTTCAATGGTGACCTAGCTTAGGTGGACTCATGATTTCAATTGTAAAAATACTACAATCTGCACAACTCTCCTACTAATTATCGGTTTGTTAATTACTAAGTTGTGTAGAGGGTGTTTATGTTGTATGGATTTTGACACCCGATAGATTTAAAGAAACTGGGCTCCAGGAAAATAATCAGTAGCTCCATAGTTATTCCTTCATGATAACCAGATACTTAGTAAGTGCTAAAGATAGGAAAACAGTTGATAAGTAAACAAAATCAACATCTAGTGTAGGAATGATGCATGATCAACTCTTCAATAATATAATTTAGTCAACACTAAGAGAGGGAAGGAAACAAGAACAAAGATTTGAACAGTAGAATAACATGATCATTTATTTTATTTCGTTCAGTTTTGATCAGTTTCTGTTTACATAATATGTAATATTGAAATGTAATCAAGGTTACATAAATGTCAGTCAGTCAGCTACAACATAGGACGAGGCACACATATGCATCGGTCCAAATTGCCATACCTCGTTATCACAACAAGATCAACACCGGATTCATAGAAGTAATTAATTTAGTGGTGTTAATATATAAAAGAAAGATTGTATATAAGGATATAGTACAAAAAGAAAGACAGATATGAAGCAATTTTAATCTCAAGGTTTAAGGGAAGATAAAGAGTGTATAAACCTACTCCATTGTGATCGATTCTGAGCCACGTCACACAGAGTCTCCAACCATTGATTACGATAGTCACTCAGACCCCAACCAAATAGTCTGCATCTACCAACATGACTCAAACTAGAAGTTAGTGACTTCAAACACTGATGCCACGTTTTGGTTTGGCGATCCCTAACTCTCCTCCAACCATCCCCTATACTAGTCAATATAGCGCGTCGTGGTAATCGGTGTTCAGGCATACGTAACACATGGCCCAACCATCTCAGTCGATGAAGATTCATGACCTCATCAACTGATTTACCATCATTCCCTAATACCCTGTGTCTAACCTCGCTTACATAAATGTGCTGAAAATGTCTACACAAGTTGTTTTACAGTATTGTATAGCAGAGATGCAAATAAATTTAAAAGGCTTAATAGATATTATCGACTTAGTGTCAGACATGAAGCACCAGTTAATTAGTTACTTGTTCAGTGGTATTCATCGTCATTCTACAATGAAGTAAGCTTATCAACAGTGACTCAGTATCTCTGAAGATAACACACTTAGGGTTTGAAACAAAAAAAAACACGCTGATTTTGAGTCTCAAAGTAAACGTTAACATGGAGATCTGGCACATATCTTCAATTGAAGAGTCCTAAACAGGACGAAAGTTAAATGATGGATTCCATTGCTAATCACTATTCAGTTTTACTACAATCGTTGTGACCAAAATAACAAGATAATCATTTTAGGAAATGCACGTAGATATAGAAAATGAATAGAGAAATACCAAAAAGCTTACAAATAGAAATATCTATCAATCTAATCCTTCTTTGTTAGTTGTTGATTTTTTGTAAAACAATACTACCTGTATATTACCCAAGGGGTCAACTTGACAATTATACATTTGGAAATTAAGGTTAAGTGCAGATATATGTGTGTTTATATATATTGTGCATAAATATATGTATGTTCATTTGTTTATTAGTAAGTTGTATTATTGAAGAAAACACACACGCAAAGAAACAATCCCTTCCTTAGAAAAAAAGGAGGAAAGCGTTGAAAGTTGTTACATGTTCTAGAGGTCAGCCGTAATGTAATACACTGTTAGTTTTGTGATCATTCAACAAGCCTTTAAATATTATATTCTTGTCAATAAAAGTGTAATTCTATATTGAAATGATTTCCTTTGAATTAATTTGAAAGATGTGTGTTGAAGATTATTGAATTGATCTTGGTTAGATAATCCCTGAACATGAGAAAGTATTGGTTTGGGAAGATTCAAACAAACAATACTAATTGAATTTAAACTTCACCCCATTGCACAAGCAGGTGGCTATCAGGACTCAGTAGCTAAATGGATAACGCGATGGCGTTTGAAGCGAAAGGTACTGGGTTCGAGTTCCAGAGTGAACATCAACTCTGAGATGCAGGTACATCCAAATGACGAGTCCCAAATAGGACGAAACGCATGTCCTGGATTCCACTGCTAGCCACTATCCATCTTTGCTTACCAGTATTGTTTTGATGTTTTATAATAGTATGGAACTTTTCAGTATCCTACATTCATGATAGAACTCAAAAGCTTCGGTTTTATGCATGAACGTTTAACTTGAAATGGTTACCAATTCTCAATATTGTTTGATCATATTCCATTGATTGTAACGAATAACTGTCATATACCTGACGTGGTTGAACCTGTAGGATCAGTGAAATATCACTGAACCTAAGCCAAATCATCCGGCAGTTAAGTCACTGAATATCGAACAGTACATCGATCCCCGTTAGAGTCGAAGACAACCAACGCGCATCAATTAGTCGCTCGCCAAGGACTGACCTATGTGGTCGTGGTCGTAATCTCTTTATTGTACATACTCTTACTAATATATTTTTCTGTCATAACATCCTTTATGTTATAAAGTCTTCAAAGCAGCCATATTACTTCGATATGTTGAAGGGGTAATCCACGTTAGATGCTGACCGCGAGGTGTGACTTCGAAGTTAGTTGGTTCATCACACCATTTCCATCTAACTCAAATAGGCTCCCAATCATTCAGCATAGATCATCTAAGTTAGTGATCTACAAACCTGACTAGTCTAGTGGAGTTCGCATAATATTGTGAATATCTTTCTATACTTACATAAGACGTAACATGTGTATACATACGGACGTTTGAAATACGAAATAGCTGTCAACAAATCCAAATTGCAATTATTAAGAAAAGAATGTCTCTAGGCAAGTTTTGGAGGTAGACGTTTTGATACGTTTATCATTATAGATTTTACATTAATTTTACAAGTAATAATATTTTCTTACAATTTAAAAAGTTATCAATACTAAACAAAATTATTTCTATCAGGACAATCAGGACTCAGTAGCTGAGTGGATAACGCGATGGCGTTTGGAACGAAAGGTACTGGGTTCGAGTCCCAGAGTGAACATCAACAAATCTGAGATGCGGGTACATCCAACTGACGAGTCCCAAATAGGGTGAAACGCGCATCAAACTGGATCCCACTTCTAGCCACTATCTATCTTTGCTTATAATGCTTGTGAATTAAGGCTATATCGAGGCAATACGCACAGTATGCACATAAGCCAGTTAGAAACTGACCAGTTGCAGTCTTAAGACATCAATGGGAAGATTCGAACAAACAATACTAAGTGAATTCAAAATTATTTCTACTCTTGATTCCGAATGCACCATCTGTATATACTAGAAGTAATAAATTTCGTCTTTATTATAGGTTTGTAAAAGTTACGAATAACAGTTGTGGATTACTCATTACATAATAAAGGTATAATTTACTTCAAATATTCTTAGAATTCACTCGTCATGTTCATCTAATGTTAATACCGGTTCGAGAAAATGAAAAGGGTTGGATAATGGAGTTAGAAACTTGATCTTGTGAAGAATCTTGCTAGAAAAACCTTAACCCAAGTCCTTCTTAAATGTTATCACAGAATTTATGATTAAATTGTAACTTGTAGATCCTCCTACATAAAAATCTTTACGAGGTAATTCATCTTGCGTTGCAAAAAATTAACAGAATGGAGATTTGTGGAGATGCTAGTAATTTTAGTAGTTGAATTCATGTAAGCTAGATCCCTATTGAAAGCCTGGAAGCACTGGACGACCGTTCGTCGTGGAGATCTAATGAGAAGCCGTGACCAGAAGAGTCCAATCTGTGTCAGGTGGAGACAGTTATCCATCTCACAGAATGAAGGGTTGTGAAAGATCATGGATTGATTGAAATTAGACAGTAACACTGTTGGGTGCTGGCGGTGGTCTGGCGATTAAGAGTTCACACATGAAACAGATGGTTCTGGGTTTGAGTTCCATTTGTGGGATCGTATATGCGTATTGTTGAGGAATCCTATACTGAGATGGAATGACCGCCCAATGCTTCCAAGTTTTCAATGGTGATTTAGCTTAGACTAACTCGTAAATTCAACTAGTGAATACGCAGAATTACAACAGAGGACAGTTTTATCGTCTTTAAAGTCAATAGACTAGAAATATTTTTTTAAACAAAACATACTTAAGGGGTTGTTTGTGGAGATTTTTAGTAATTTTTTATATATAATTTAAATCATGAGTCAATTGAAGCTAGACCACCAGGGAAAACCTGGAAGCACTGGACGGCCAACTCGTCCTATTGTGGGACTCCTCAGTGGCAGTGCGCATCCACGATCCCACCTCGCGACATTCAAACCCATATACTTAGTCACATAAAGTTGATCAGTTAATTTGATGATTTTAAATTCTATGAAAAAAAACCCAGTAATAAATGAAAGTGATTTTTTTATTTCATTATAAAATAAAATGAGCCCTATTCTTTTCTTTCTCTCCTCCCATAATTTCTTTTTAACATGTCTCCTTGATTTCCCAAAGCAATATGTGTATGTATGTAGTTGTTTGTGCATGTATGTATGGAGGTGTGTATGTATGTGTGTGTAAACTGATAACGAATTCAAAAGATTTGAAGTAACCTTTGATCATAAATAAAATAACTGATCTCTATCAGTGTGTTTCTGTGTATTTATTTATTTATTTTTGTGTTGTACATACCAGGGGGGGGGTGCGTGTGAACGTATGTAATATGTATGTTTGTGTGGTTTGGGTAGATAGACAAAGGGAGAACAATTAGTCTCATTATTATTATTATTACTATTATTATTATTATTAAATTTATTATTTATATTTATTAAAAGTAGTATATCATGTAAATTGATCTAGGTTGATTGATCTTTATTTAATATTAGAGACAATATTCAATCATAATTATGATATTGACAACTGATATCTTCCATTCAATGATAATAAATGTCTACTAATTATTATTATTATTATTATTATTAGTTGGAAGTGGATCGGACAAACATTACGAAAATCACAAATGTGCATCACGACTCAATCCCTAACTTGGAATCCGGCAGGGAAGCAGAAAAGAGGAAGGCCAAAGAACACACTACGCCGGGAAATAGAAGCAGATATGAAAAGGATGAATAGCAACTGGAAAGAACTGGAAAGGAAGGCTCAGGACAGAGTTGGATGGAGAATGCTGGTGTGCGGCCTATGCTCCTCGGCGAGGGGTAACAGGCATAAGTAAGTATTATTAGTGGTATTATTAATAATGAGTAAAAGTTTGACTTCCGTATACCCTGGAAGTAATAGGTATCGATTATTTTTTATATCACAATTGATTGATTACTGGGTGGTGATCAATATCATGCGTGTCAAGTCCTTCTTAGTGCTGATCGAATGCTATTGATCAAGTTACAATGTGGCCACTAGTCTAGGTGGTTCGACACTGAGTGCAATACGTTGAGATAAAAGGGGGGGTTCACTTTCGCATACCCTGGGAGTAATAAGTAACGATTATTTTTTATATAATATGTGTAGTTTACTAATGTAGATGATTTGTGTCGAATGACTGTGAGCTTATTCGAGTTAGATAGGAATGGTGTGATGAACGAATTAACTTTGAAGTTATACCAAAGTACAATGGCTGCTATGAAGACCTTATAAAATAAAGGATATTATGACAGAAAAATATATTGGTAAGGGTAGGTACAAGAAAGAGAGTGTGACCACCATCATATGGTCTAGTCCATGAAGTGTGTTTAAATGATGCGTGTTGGTTATCCTTGAGCTTGATAAGGAACGGTGAACTGTTCGACATTTAGTATCAATTACTGAAGAATAACAGTAATTAATGTGAATGTAAAAATGAAATTGCACACATAACTTACTTATTTACCTACGCTTGTTACCCCTCGTGGAGGAACATAGGCCGCACACCAGCATTCTCCATCTAACTCTGTCCTGGGCAATCCTCTCCAGTTCTTTCCAGTTAACATTCATCCTTTTCATATCTGCTTCTATTTTCCGAAGTAATGTGATTTTTGGCCTTCCTCTTTTCCGCTTCCCTTCAGCATTCCAAGTTAGAGTTTGCCTCATGATGCAGTTCGGTGATTTCCTCGATGTATGTCCGATCTACTTCTAAAGTCTTTTCATAATTTATTCTTCAGCTGGACATTGGTTTGTCCTCTCCTACAAAAGGCTGTTGCTGATGGTATCCGGTCAGTGAATGTTGAGTATTTTGCGTAGACAACTGTTTATAAATACTTGTACCTTCTTGACAATGGATATAGTAGTTCTCCACGTTTCAGCTCCATACAGTAGGACTGTCTTGACGTTCGTATTGAAGATTCTCACTTTGAAATTAGTTGATAGTTGTTTCGAGTTCCATATGTTTTTCAATTGTAGAAATGCTGTCCTTGCTTTGCCAATCCTCTCCTTTACATCTGTATCCGATCCTCCTTGTTTATTAACGATGCTTCCCAGGTACGTGAATGTTTCCACCTCTTCCAGAGTTTCGTTTACACATGAAACAACTATGATTATTATTTGTAGTTAAGCATTGTATTAAAGTTATCGTAACATTAAACAAAGTGACTATTCGATTAATGCAGTTTGGACGATGTTGTACCCAGACAAACAAGACTCAAACCACAAGGAACCGTCAATTCGATATTCCTATCCAGTGAAGTTTGAGTAATGAACAATAAAACAACCGAACATACAAAATGACAATAAATTACTCATAAATACATAAACCAGAATGTTCCACACAATAGAGACATTCTGTCTGGAAATATTTAATATTTATTGAAGAGAAATCTTTATATACAAATTTATGGTTCTTTATTAAACATGTTTCAGCATGTTCCTTACCATCATCGTCATCATCATCTGATTGACAGATACTGGACAGAATTTGACTGAGTTTCAAAACACCCATTATTATCGCCATTAGTTTTATTGATATATTCCCCATTTTTTACTCCTTAGATATCTGATTATCATCTATAAATTTCAACCTTAATAAAAATATAACAAGTTCAGCGGCCTAGAGTTTGAACGAGTGTTATGAGAGCTGGAAGTCCTGGGTACGACACCTAGTGATGTCGTGGATACATACTGTTTACCAATCCTATACAAGGATGAAACAGCCTTTTGGTATTCTTTAGTTGTAAGATGGTGGTTGGAGATGGTCAAAAGGAAACCCTGGACCCGGCTTTCATGCTACTTGGCATTCGTCAGCAAGGTGTACCTGTACTCTTGAGGGAACTGGTGGTCCCTGACAGATTCGATCCCATATCACTCAGCTTCACAGTCAGAGACGTTACCACTGAGCTATTCGGGCCGCGATCGACCTCCTGTAGGACTGAGATGTAATCACAGTTGATTGATCGAATCCGTCAGAGAGCACCAGTTCCCTCAAGATCACAGGTACATATTGCTGGCGAGTGTCAATTAGCACGAAACCCGGGTCCAGGGTTTCCTATTGACCACCTCCAACCACCATCTTACCTCAACATAGTGCACGCAGTGTCAAGCCATTTAGACTAGTGGCCATGTAGCAATTTGATCGATAGCATTCGATCAGCACTAAGAAGGACTTGACACGCATGACATTGATCACTACCCAGTGATCAATCAATTGTGATTCATTAGTTGTGTTTATTATGATCAGTCAGAAATATAAACTATGAAATCCAATAGTTTACTAATTTCCCTACTCCAATGTTACTCAAAGATCTCAATAAAATTGCTGAGTATCTGATGGTAGAATACACGACATCTATTTCATCTAACTTTGGGATTCGTCAATTAGATGTATCCTCATCTTGGTTGTAATGTGTTTTTAGTGTATTAGACCAACCGCGATCTGGTTTAATTTTGCTATCTCATTTTAGAATGATCCATAAATTTTCAGGATAAGATTTTGTGAAGATAAGAGAATTTTCATGATTTTTAAATCATGTTTGTATTCTCGTTAATAACAGTACATTCATTAATTAATTTCTGATTGATACTTCAAATTTGTTATTATAAAAATACTAATACCAACACCAATACTACTAATAATACTACTAAAAATGATACTACTACTACTACTATTACTACTAATACTACTACTAATTATAATAATACTGATACTGATGATGATAATAATAATACTAATACTAGTATTACTACTATTGATAGTGATAATAGTAATACTACTACTACAACTACTACTACTAATAATAATAATAATAATAAAAGTATTGATTTTTCTATAAAAATTTATTTGATTGACAAAATTTTCAATAATTTTTTTAATTATTTAATTAAATTTAATTAATTAATTGAAACATTGAAAAATTTAATCAAAGTTAAATTGACAATCATGTACAATATTCAATTATTAATTACATATTCTATCTATCTATCTACCTATATATACATGTATAATTAATGTGTTGATATGAATACAGTGGTGTTGAGTGCTGTTAGAGGTTATGAATCTTCATCGACTGAGATGGTTGGGTCACGTGTTACGTATGCCTGAACACTGATTACCACGACGCGCTATACTGACTAGTATTGGCAATGGTTGGAAGAGAGTTAGGGATCGCCAAACCAAAACGTGGCATCAGTTCTTGAAGTTACTAACTTGTAGTCTAAGCCATGTTGGTAGATGCAGACTATTTGGTTGGGGTCTGAGTGACTATCGTAACCAATGGTTGGAGACTCTGTGTGACGTGGCTCAGAATCGATCACAATGGAGTAGGTGTATGCATTCTTTATCTTCTCTTAAAACATGAGATTAAAGTCGCTTCATAACTTTCTTCTTTCCTATACTATATACTTATATACAATCTTTCTTTTATATATTACCACCACTAAATTGACTACTTCTATGAATCCGGTGTTGATCTTGTCGTGTTAACGAGGTATGGCGACTTGGACCGATGTATATATGTGCGTGGTCCTACGTTGTACTGACTGACTGAATGCGTTGATACATTTGATGGATATATATATATATATTCATTTATTATAGTGCAGTGAGTGAACACTCAATTGGGGAAGATCAATCTAATCCAATATGAAACTTACTTACTTACTTACTTACGATTGTTACCCCTTGTGGAGGAGTAAAAGGCCGCCAAAAAGATGATATCCTGTAGGAGGTTATCTGTAATTTTGTTTTAAATATAACATATAAATTCAACAATCTCTATCTTCATTCTGTTTAGGTCGATTCAATTTATTTCAAAGTTGTCGATATTGTTTAGTTCTACTGTAAGAATGATTGAGAATGTATAATACCATATAAGTCATGAGAAATAACAAACATAACAAATACTAACATAGCATAACTTACTTTCATTTTCAATAATACTAAACTGCCGAATATTAATAAATTAACTGAAGATTTGTCATAAAACTGTATAGTGCACCTCAATTAAATGTTGCTCCGGTTGCAAGAAGGGGAATCAGCCTCATGATTTCCAAAGCATCTCGGCTTCCCCCACAAAGCGTCATAATTCTTCTAAATGAGGATCTTTCAACTCCCAGGACAGAGTTTAAATGGTTCGAGTGATTTTCTCTGGTTAGTACTTTTTTTTAGCAAAGTTATATTCTATGGGATTAGGTTGCTGATTCTATGCCTAACGCTCCTCCTTTATCTGGGCTTATGACAAACAATTACCCTAGAAGGGCTCCAGGCGGAACCATACATATGATTATTTACTGTGTCTGAATTACATTCAGTACTGTAATATGCTCAAACAAACTGTAGGAGTCAATATCGATAGAAATGTACCACAGGAGTGAGCCGATTAGAACAGAGAATGAGAGTATTTAGTTTTTGCGCGAAATTCAAATATCACTTACGACGAGGAACAGAAATATATTTGTATATTGTTCAAAAAATTCATAATGTTGGAGGAAAATAATATTTTACAACCATAGAGTAAAAATGCTAGTGTTAACGGTAATAAAAACTGAATTTATTCTACATGGAGTATACGCAACAGGTTAATCAACAATATCCCTAAATTCTAAACCTGAACTACTTCTTCTTGAAACAAACCTCAACTAGGATGCACTATAGTTCATGGATGAACTAATCAGATACAAACTCTTCAATCAGTGAGTGTAATTCATTCATCCATATGACTACACAGTATGTTTACATTAAACTTGATATCAGTTCGTGAAGAAATCTCCTACTCGAAATCCTTAATCTTACCCTAACTAGTAGGAATATAGGAATTTTATATAGTTGAGATCATGAGTCAATTGAAGCTAGACCATCATGGAAAACCTGGAAGCACTTGATGGCCGTTTCGTCTTATTGTGGGACTCCTCAGAAGTGGATTGGCTGAGGTTAGACATAAACACCATCGGATGCCGGCCGGCTCAGTGGTCTATCGGTTAAATGCTCTAGCACGAGACTGGTAGGTCCTGGGTTCGAATCTTGAGAGTGCGGGGATCGTGGACGCGCACTGCTGAGGAGTCCCACGATAGGACGAAACGGTCGTCCACTGCTTCCAGGTTTTCCATGGTGGTTTAGCTTCAAATGACTCATGATCTCAACCATATAAAATTACTAAAATCTCCACAAAACCCCCTTCTGATTAGATTCATAAATTATTCACTTACGAAATGTGTGTTCTGATTGGTTGGAAATTCAACACGGTTATTTTAAATTTGTCCTTAAAGTATACTTTTATCAGAATTTCAAGGGTCAAAGTTACTTGATTTCAAACAAAGGTATATAAAGAACCTCATTGAAGTATGAAACTTATATTATAGATTTATTATTTTTCCAGTTGATTAAACTTATTCATATATTGATAACTGTTACTAAGTGAGATAAGTATTCTCTTTGTTTTCTATAATATTTCTATTGTACATCTTCTCTTTTGTTTATTTTTATGTTGTTATTACTAATTTTTGTTAATGCCCCTCCCCCCCAAATGCCCTATTACGACTGAGGGTGGGGAAGGAGAGTCAGTTCCTCCTTCTCGAAATCCTTTATAAATGTAATATTGTTGATATATTCATTTTCATAATGTATATCAATCTATAAATGGTAATCATTATGTGTAAGGTATGAATTATGATCATATCTATAATGAAACACGTGCTATCTCATTACATAATACACTCTTAAGAAATAATTAACTTAAGCAGAGATGGATTATAATACTATTCAGGAAATTCTATGTAATTCCTTTATTTTACATTAACTCCCTCTTGCTTTCACAAAAGAGAATTGTGAGAGACCTATTTTAAGGATTATTTTAGTAGAAACCATGGATAGCTCTTGCTTACATAATCTTTGTGAACTGGGAATCACTGGATAGCTAATTTATTCTAACACTGGAATCCCATCAGGTACTGATCATCCACAACTTCAGAATAGGTGATCAAACCCAGAACATTCATGTGTCATAAGGAGCGCTTGACCCTTAGATCATTTTAAAAACAGCCACTAAACGATTTAAATTTCTAAATTTAGTCAGCCTTCGAAATAATCCAACAATCTTCCATCCGACTTGAAGATTACTTTTAGCAATATCGACCCACTTACTTAAATGTTATTCAGTTCCTCTGTTAACCGATGATGATAACTTAACTCTATACCTGGTACTCAATAAGCTGATTGTATTATATAGTATACTCGTCTGACTATCTGTTTGCAGTTCCGACTGTTTATGCATATATGTATGTATGTATGGATGGATGGATGTCGATTGTCACCAGAGTTGGAAAGTCCTTTGTAACTCTATTTTATTGAATGAAAAAATATTGAAACTATTTTCACATTAAATTCATTTAGTATTGCTTGTTTGAATCTTCCCATCGATGTGTTAGGACTGCAACTGGTCAGTCTCTAATTGGCATATGTGCATACTGTGCGTATTGCCTCGATATAGCCTCAATTTACAAGCATGTTAAGCAGAGATGGATAGTGGCTAGCAGTGGAATCCAGGACGTTGTTTTCACATTATTTTATCATTATTATCCTTGTCTATTCTTACTCCCCATTCTCAGTCTAGTTGGCCTTTAATGTTTATATATAAATGTTCTTAACAAGTATAGGATGTGTGATCAGATTGTTCGAAATGTATTGCGCTAATATCTCATCATAGAGTTCTGATAATCTTCGTCTTCTTATTACGTCGTTGAATATGAAATCACAACTTACGAACAAAGCCAGATCAAGTCTATTCGAGTCTATTATTTACAGATACATGGTT
>NC_031495.1:37837996-37868031 GCF_000237925.1 Schistosoma mansoni
CGTAATAAGAAGACGAAGATTATCAGAACTCTATGATGAGATATTAGCGCAATACATTTCGAACAATCTGATCACACATCCTATACTTGTTAAGAACATTTATATATAAACATTAAAGGCCAACTAGACTGAGAATGGGGAGTAAGAATAGACAAGGATAATAATGATAAAATAATGTGAAAACAACGTCCTGGATTCCACTGCTAGCCACTATCCATCTCTGCTTAACATGCTTGTAAATTGAGGCTATATCGAGGCAATACGCACAGTATGCACATATGCCAATTAGAGACTGACCAGTTGCAGTCATAACACATCGATGGGAAGATTCAAACAAGCAATACTAAATGAATTTAATAATTAACTTAGTTTCAATATTTTTTCATTCAATAAAATAGAGTTACAAAGGACTTTCCAACTCTGGTGACAATCGACATCCATCCATCCATACATACATACATATATGCATAAACAGTCGGAACTGCAAACAGATAGTCAGACGAGTATACTATATAATACAATCAGCTTATTGAGTACCAGGTATAGAGTTAAGTTATCATCATCGGTTAACAGAGGAACTGAATAACATTTAAGTAAGTGGGTCGATATTGCTAAAAGTAATCTTCAAGTCGGATGGAAGATTGTTGGATTATTTCGAAGGCTGACTAAATTTAGAAATTTAAATCGTTTAGTGGCTGTTTTTAAAATGATCTAAGGGTCAAGCGCTCCTTATGACACATGAATGTTCTGGGTTTGATCACCTATTCTGAAGTTGTGGATGATCAGTACCTGATGGGATTCCAGTGTTAGAATAAATTAGCTATCCAGTGATTCCCAGTTCACAAAGATTATGTAAGCAAGAGCTATCCATGGTTTCTACTAAAATAATCCTCAAAATAGGTCTCTCACAATTCTCTTTTGTGAAAGCAAGAGGGAGTTAATGTAAAATAAAGGAATTACATAGAATTTCCTGAATAGTATTCTAATCTCAGTTATTTTTCTAACGCCTTGATATTCGTTAAACAGAAAAGTATGATTCTATAGATGAGATCATCAGTCAATTGAAGCTAGACCACCATGAAAAACCTGGAAGTACTGGACGGCCGTTTTCTCCTAGTATGGGACTCCTCAGTGGCAATGCGCATCCACGACCCCGCCTCGCGAGATTCGAACCCAGGATATTGATAGGTAATCAGTAGACTTTATGTTATTGATCGAAACTAGAACATTGCGTAGTAAACCGAGTGTATGTAACACGATGTTAACAATAAAATACTCTCTTCTCAAGAAATGGACATTCATTGTTGACAGTAACAACAAACACACAATTAATTCATTTGATTAACCTTTAGATCATTTAGACGACATCTATATCAGAACATAACAACTACCTAGTGCATTAGAGTTTTTGATTTGTTGTCTGCGAAGTAAACCATAACGATTATGTTGGTACTGTTGAATAGAAAAAGAAGAAAAACTCAAATTTTTTTATCGATACGGATTTATGGAAGTTGCGGAAATCACGATTGAATCTAAATTATACAATTATTGAAAACCTGGATGTACTGGAGGGTCCTTATCTAACTTGGATTGATTCATGGTCTCAACTGAACCCATACTGGTAATCAGAATGCACTAACTAATGACTAACTTCAAGAGGGAATTACCCGAATTCTATTGAAGAGCCGTGACCAGTGGAGTTCAACCGTGTTGGATGCGAAGAGGGCATTCACCAAAGACAATCAGTCAGTCAGTCAGCTACAACATAGGACCAGGTTATGCATCGGTCCAAGTTGCCATACCTCGTTAGCACAACAAGATGAACACCGGATTCCAAAGACAATGGAAGATAGTCGCGCAATAAAGCGAACTGATTGAGGTTAAACTTGTCCACCAATAAATTTCAGTTCAGTTGTCTTTGTGCATGAGACTGAAGGTTTTTGGTTCAACTCCCGTTAGCGGGTCATGGATGTGCTCTGCTGAGGAGTCACATACTAGGATGAAACAAGCTGTACAGTGCTTCCAGGTTTTCCATAGTTGTCTTATCTAGATTAATTCATAGTATCAATCCAAATCAAGTTTTATTTTTATTCGAATACATAGATCATATTTCAAGATATGTATATAGAACATTCATTAATTTTCGAAGAACATTCAAAATCCAATCCCTTAATTCATTTACTTTTTATGTATATTGTGTGTACATTTGTGATCATTTTTGTTTTCCAGTTCTATTTGACTAATCACCTCCCACCTTAACCCCCCAATTTTTAGCTTGATCACCTCAAGGCTACCCTAATTTATACTTCTTTTTTTTTAAAGAAGGACATAAACAATAATCAAGTCAAGAGATTACGAAAAGAATCAGTTGGAGGTGAATTTCAGCCTAAGGGGGAAGTGAATTTTTAATCCTACTTTATATAAGTAATAATTGGAGAAAGGATTGACTTCCCCTTCTCACACACACACACAACCATACATATATACACATATTTCTCCTTTTCTATTCATGAATCAGTTTTCTAAAATTATTATTATTATAGTTTCCTTTGTACTATTTAAACTTGTGTTAATTTAACTTCGTTTATATATTTACTCTGAAGAAGTGGCTTATATCAAGTCACGAAACGTCAGGAATACAACTTTTCTACTCATCAGGATATAATAAAAAGTGTATTTGTTCATAGTTGAAAGTATGAGTCCATTGAAGCTAGACCACCAAAGAAAACCTGGAAGCACTGAACGGCCGTTTCGTCCTATTGCGGGACTCCTGAGCAGTGCGCATTCAAGACCTACCAGTCTCGAGCCAGAGCACTTAACCGACAGACCACTGAGCCGGCCGGCATCCGATGGTGTTAATGTCTAACTTCAACCAATACACGAAGATGGGCAACCGTTCACTAATTGTCTTCAGTGAATTCCTATCTCACAACAGACGTGGTTTGAACTCCACTGGTTACTGCTTCTCACTAGAACTCTAGGAATTACCTCTTGAAGTCAGTCACTAGTGAGCATATTATTATAGTCAGAAGGGGTTTTGTGAGAAATACTAAATCTCCACAAAACCCCTTCTGTGTATATTTGCTATTAACTTTCTATCTAATGGTCAATTTGTTTGAAACTATCAAGTTCAACCTTGGTATCAATAGCTATTATGATATTTTGTTTTGCTAACGTGTTCACTGAGAGTTTGAGTTTTTATAGTCTGTATTCTGGACTGATCTTTGGCAAGGAATCGTTGGGATTATGAATGTACACTGCCATTGATAAGTCCTATACTGAAAAGAAACAGGTATACAGTAATGCCTACAAATTCGGTATATTATTGATAATCATATACTGAATCGTGACTAGTGTAAAAACATAATTTCCCTCAGTTCTTGTATGACTTTACGGTTCAATCCCTGTTGTTGAAGTTGTAAATACACACTGCTACTAAGATGTCAGATACCAGGAAGGAACAGCAGCAGCTCAATGTTTTCTGGTTTTGGACGATTATTTAACTGAGGTCAGTTCGTCAAATAAATCATAAAATGTTTACCAAATGTCGGAGTTCTTTACTCATTTTCTTCAAGACCAAGGGTGACTAACTCTGATTGATCAGTGACTGCTTTGGATTGGCTGATACATGAGTGGTTATACTCATCTTAAAAATATAGTTCTTCTAGGAAAGTTTCATCCGTTCTCTACGAATATTAAGGAGATGAAGTAGCCTGATCAATAGGTTAGGGTGGTACAGGACAAACAGTTGTAAGATGTAAGATGACCTATTTTAAGCAGTTAAATTGCTTCTGTTCAAACTCGGTTGCTGACGGTTATCGATTAGACAAAATAAGTGAATACAGTTAAACCTACAAAAATCTATTCTTGTGAAATTATTGTATCTTTTTCTGATAATCAGTGAGGTAAAAATGTCAAGGCAACTTAAATATTATAAAGTCAGCAAATCAGAAAACGAACAGTATGAGTATCCATTTATGTTCCTACATCAGTACTCTTCTACCCTAATTCCCAACCCAAACCTTAACTGGTAAACTTTCAACTTAAATCCTAATTAGCTCCATTTCCCAAACACGATCACTTAAAATAATTATGAGATGCTGTCCCCTATTCTTGTCATAACGTTACTATTATGTGTTCACTGAGATTTGCAAGCGGGTGAATGAAAGTCTTGGATTTTGTAAACGTGACTTGGTACCTGATTTACTCGACTCTATAGCTTATTTTGTCCTTTAAGCGTCCTGTGATAATTAGAAGCGGTCGAACTGATATACCGACGAGAATGTCAAGTTCATACCAAATAAAACAGTGTGCATTGCTAACTGTACTGTATATGGAGTTTATGGTAGGCGCGGAATGATCTACAAAGAAATGATCAGTTAACACAAAAACCACACTTCTCCACGACCAACAGGACTGTATTATTATAACTGAAATTATATATGAAGCGGTGGGTAATTATCCGTTGTTAATGTTAAAGACTGCAACCATTTTTTCAACAGGACTGTATTATTATAACTGAAATTATATATGAAGTGGTGGGTAATTATCCGTTGTTAATGTTAAAGACTGCAACTGACCAATTTGCTGCGATATATCAAGCTTATGATACCAACATACGTTCCACTTCAAACCTTAATTCATCTACACCTGTTACCCCTGGTGGAGAAGCATAGGCCGCCTACTAGAATTCACTTATTTATTTATTTGAACACATAAATATTGGTACAAAGGGGCACCGAATACATATGAGCCACACAAGTCACTTGATTTGTGTGTGGGCTGTGGTACTGACCAGGTGCTCAAATCGAAGCAGGTGATTTTATTAGAGAGTCACACTCAGAGCCTTTGACCTTAACGTCTGATCCGCATAGCAGTGGAGCATCGTAAGGAGATGCAATCCTATGGCAGCCGGTGACCAACGTTTGATTCATACGTCATTAGTTCCCTCAGGATACCGGAGCCCATGTGCACCATTGGTTTGGAATGAGGGTTTTCCAACTTCCCTAAGTGAACTTTCTGTGTCCAACAATCCGGTTAAAGCGCCAGACATTCGCTTTTTGTCCTCTCAATTTCATAAACAAAACCTCCATTGAGAGAAAGCAGTGAGTAGGACTTCCCTGACAGAGGCTGTATACGCTTGGATATAATACTTAAGATCTATTAATCGAAACATTTTACTAATTCAGTATCACAAAGTCATCATTCTATATTGTAACAAAACTTATTCAACACTGTTTAATTTCTTACACTTAAGTAAGATTTTGATTTTAGGAATTTTTTTTATTACTATACATCATAATATTCATATTTTCTCATCACCATAGTAACTAGATATGATATAATATCATAAGAGTATTGGTAAGATCAATAATAGTGATCCACTTCACTAAATAATTTTCTATCACATAGATATATTCATATATTGAAATTGACAAAACATGTTAACACATTCACATATTGAAACACACACATACACACTTGGGATGAGAAACACCAAGTGCATGAATACAATCACGCCTAAACAATAATGAAGGTGTTTAAAGTTACCGCTTTCATATATATCTAAGCTGAGAATCATTGGACTAACCTAAATGCATTGTACATTGCTCAAACTTAAAGATGTCCAATTTGACCCACCACTAAGTGTGTTTATGTGTGTGTGTGCGCATAATAATTGTGGATACTATCAGTTATTTAAAGATATAATGTAACATATTATAGGCATGGATATTATAACTGTGACAATGAAGAACATGACAGATCATGTGAACAATTATAAGTTGTCTGTTGATATTGTTAAGATCGTTAACGGTTACATGATAAACATACACTTGAAATACAGTTGTTCGTTACAATATACTCTTGGGACCAGTTTCTTTTAATCTCAACCCCTCCTCCTGCACTCTCTATCTTTCAAACACACCGGTCTTCATTGCAGTTAAATCAACTCAAGAAAAAAAAAAAAACTTTTCGCTTATAATGATCGAAGATGAAGAAACATATAATCAACTTTTGATTTCCATAGGGATAAATGTAGAAAAATAATAAGCATTATTGCCATAGGAGATTTCTGAAGACTATTGAACTTTCACAATTGATTGATCACTGGGTCGTGATCAATGTCATACGTGTCAAGTCCGTCTTTGTGCTGATCGAATGCTATCGATTAAGTTGGAATGTGGCCACTAGTCTAGGTGGCTCGGCACTGAGTGCACTATGTTGAGATAAGTTGATGGTTGGAGGTGGTCAACAGGAAACCCTGGACCCGGGTTTTGTGCTACTTGGCACTCGTCAGCAAGGTGTACCTGACTGTGTATCTGACTGTGAAGATGAGTGACACGGGTTCGAATCCGTCAGAGAGCATCAGTTCCCTCAACATTACAGGTACACCTCGCCGACGAGTGCCAAGTAGCACGAAACCCGGGTCCAGGGTTTCCTGTTGACCACCTCCAACCACCATCTTACTATTGAACTTTACATCACAAATTGATCTTAGTTACATAATTATTAAAAACTAGGAAGCATTAGATAGTTATTTCATCCTAGTACAAGATTTTCTAAAACCAGGACTAATCCATTACTGAATAATAGGGAAACTAATTCAGGATATTCAGGTTTCATAACAAACACTTAACTCTTAAACCGATGAACTAGAATCCAATGGTTTACGTGTTTAACTTTAAGCAATTCATCTGATTGCACAACAATCTCCCAATGTCACTAGTGGATGACCACCACACAGACGATATTTTTTTCAACTTGATTCACTCCTATGACTGTCGACATGTATTTATATCAGTGATAGCATATCATACCGAATGATTGCTAATCCATTTTTATGTATACTTTGGTGTTTAAGGGAGTCCATTTTGTCCAGTGGATGATTTCTTCTTAAATAGAATAGAAATGAATGAAAATTGCCCACATGAAATATTATTCCAGAAAATATCTTCTATAAAATAGTTCATGCATTCATTCAGTAAACAAAAATAAAATTCTAGACCACTGAGCCGACATCCAACAGTGTTAATGTTTAACTTCAACTAATCCACGAAATTGAGCGACACATCCAACTTTGTCTTCAGTGAGTTACTGAAGGTTACCGATAGGTCCTGGATTGGAATCTCGCAAGGCGGGATCGTGGATGCGCACTGCTGAGGAATTCCACAATAGGACGAAACGGCCGTCCAGTGCTTCCAGCTTTTCCATGATGGTCTAGCTTCAACTGACTCATGATTTCAACTATGAAAATACTGAAATCTCCACAAAAATCCCTTCTGATATTAAAAATAAACCTTTTACAAAATAGCTACTTCGAGGCAATCTGTATAGGATGTTGGTATATCAATTAAGTCAGATGGAGATTCAGTCAAGAATATTTTTTTAAAACGGTAAAATTTAAACCCTAAAAATCCAGTTAACTTCACATCCATTAGAAAAGTTATCTGGACATAGAAACTCTACAGATAACACTATGTTTCAAGCAGAAATTACTAGTTTAGAATACTGATATGAATATCAATACTGTTGTACAAGTATGCTTAACTGATAAATCTTAACTAGTCAGTCATCCAGTCACAAAGTAGAACTTCGTACGTACGTACGTACATCACTTCGAGTCGCCATAACACATTAGCACAGAGATGCAGTTGTCGATTCAAATATCATAGTGGTAGAAGTAGTAAGAGTATAAGCAGTAATTGGAAAGATTAGGGTTTGAAGATGTTATTCAAGGAGTATAATCCAATGAAATAAATTTGGAAAGGAAAAATATAGAGAAATAAAGAGTTCAGAAGATTATAATTTGGGAGAACATAAAGAGTGGATGCACCTACGCCATTGTAAACGATTTTGAGCCATGTCATTCAAGGTCTCTAACCATTGATTGCTATCATCTCGCGAATCCCAACCAGGTAGTCTACACCTACCAACACAGCTCAGTCCACATGTCAGTAACTTCATGGATTTGTGTCACGTTTTGTTCTGGTCGCCCCTAGCATTCCTCCAACCAACTTCTACATCATAAAACATTGCACATCTGGGCGGTCGGTGGTTGGACAATCTTAACTAGTACGAAATATGAGTCTTTGATTTTACTTCTTTCTATAATGCATCTCTCTTATTATTAACAGTAATCATTAATAATTTCATTCTTAATAACATAAAACTCAAATAGTTTGTTGTAGTATTCCATTTCTTGGAAAGGTTCTGTTGTTGAAGCTTATTTTTTGACAGAACACATAAATTTATAACCACAATTAACAATTACCAACAAACAATGAATGTTTAATATTTATTGAAGAGAAATCTTCACATGCAAATTTATGGCCCTTTAATAGGCATGTTTCAGCATGTTCCTTGCAGTCATCATCATCATCATCAACACCGACACACTATTGTTTTCTTTTTCTTATACAATGATCTAATCACTAGGTCACAGTGTAATATGTTCTACTGATGTCGATAGATTTAAGTAGTATGCATGACCAATTGAAAGTGAAATGCTTGGAGGAAAAACATTGAGAAAATCTAAAAGAAGAGGATAAAAACAGAAAATGATCCGTATGGAAACAATAGAACAACAAAATCTAAGACAATTGATGAATATTTTGTAAATGAAGTGCTTATGTAGTGAACTAAATACGGGTGGAGACAATTGAATGTATTTAAGCACAAATTACAGACTATCTCACTAAATTCTGATAACCATACAGTCAGTAATTAATTTGCAAAATAACAATCAATTGTCTCAATCTTGATTGTTTCTTCTGAAAATATCCGTCCATAGGCTCCGATTATAATTGTTTATGCATTTTAGTACCAATTGCGTGCCGTTCCCGTTCTCTCCTTATCAATCTTCTACTGAAATAGATTCAATGCCCGATCATCGCCATATACTACTTATGTGGATATCAGTAACCCAGACCACACTTACTGCATGCTTCCCTACCTGTGTTCTTGCTCACAACAACAGTATTTATGATGTCATATATATATTTATACTAATATAAATATTGTCTTTCATTTTGTTAGTTTGTAATCGATTACACACTGTTGAGTACAGTAGAATTATCTACATAGACACTTGTAATGGCTTTCCCTCTCTCCCTCTCCCACTCTCTCCTATATGGATATACACTCAATTAAACAGAGAACTCTGTTTTTTAACTCAGTGGGACTTCCATTTTAATCTATCAGATTATCAACTATACAATAGTTTTTAGTCAAAGTTGTACAACACAGTATGCTCTAGAGTACATGAATATGATTTTCAATATGATTTTCTCAACTTACATACCTAACTAATATAAGTAGTATGTAACAAGAGAGTAGAATATTACTAAATGATTGACTGATTGACTTTTAAACTGCTTATTCTTCTTCTTCTTCTTCCTGATCTATAGTACAGCAATTTATTTACATTCAACTCTTTCTAGATGAATGAAACTGAAGATAATCATATATAATGTCACATCATTTTCAGTAGTAAATCGATTGACAAATTAAACGGAAACACTCTATACTTATAATAATAAGAAGAACCAGAATAGGTTTCTTCTATTAAAGTCTAATAAACCCCTACTGAGTAAAAATTTCCAACTGAACAGGTTAGAAAGAAAAAAGTCAACTCATAATCTAATCACTAATTCATATATATAAACAATGGAACTTATAAGAATTAAGTTCATCAACTTAAGCTATCTAATCATCTATGATTAAGAGACTGGTTATTATCAGAAGGGGTTTTGTGGACAATAGGACAAAACGGCCTTCCCGTACTTCCAGGTAGTCTAGTTTCAATTGATTCATGATCTCAACTATTAAAAAGACTGTTTATTGTCTAACATAGTAATAAGTAGATGAACATTGAAAAAACGAAGAATAACTTCACTGTAATCTGTATGTTAACTTAGTAAAGTTCTTTCTTTTCATCGATAGATCTACTAATACCCCCCCTACAAATTGATGTATTAAGTTAATAATTATTAGACTATATATGAGATTATAAGCAAAGATGGACAGTGGCTAGCAGTGGAATCCAGGACGCGCGTTTCGTCCTATCTTCTCCATCTTTGCTTATACTGCTTGTGAATTAAGGCTATATCAAAGCAGTACGCATAGTATGCACATATGTCAGTAATAAACTGATCAATTGCAGTCCTAAAAATCAATGGGAAGATTCAAACAAACAATAACAAGTTAATTCAGACTTCACCCCATTGCACAAGCAAGTGGCTATCAGGACTCAGTAGCTAAGTAGATAACGCGATGGCGTTTGAAGCGAACAGTACTGGATTCGAGTCCCAGAGTGAACTCTGAGATGCAGGTATATCCAGCTGACGAGTCACGAATAGGGCGAAAAGTGCGTCCTGTATTCCACTGCTGGCCACTAACCATCGTTGCTTATAATGCTTGTGAATTAAGGCTATACCGAAGCAATTGGCACATTATACACATATACCAATAAGAGGCTTATCAAATGCAGTCCTAAACATCAACGGGAAGATTCAAACAAACAATACCAAGTGGATTTATATATGAAATGATTGATAATTAATAAAGTCCCATGAATAAAGCTAAACTATATGGGTTAGCCGATCAGGACCGAGTGGTTTTTTTCAAGGTCGTGGTGCACATAAAAAACTGGAATATATAGAGTATAGTCGAAACCTTTCTCTATTAACTACTAGTTTAGATTGTTAAAATGTTACGATCCTATACTTATTGTTATTTTTAATTGTTGTCGACTGCATTCTATGGACTTAATAAGTCGTTGACTCACTTTTTTTCTTGATCGCTTTTCTGCCAGGTTCTCTTTTATACTCCCCGATTATACAAGGTAACTTTATATTAGATACAAACCTATTGAAGTCTAAATGCTATACATTGTCTATCGAGCGTAGATGATTAGTTGAACTGATGAAAACACCAACGGATAATTGATATTAAGGTTAGGAATAGGATTTTTACACTACCATGTACACTACATATGGCAACAGAAAAGATTTCTACAGCCATGATTTACATTCACATAGATACCTTTTCACTCTGTACATAATATATATAAAAAAATCCATGTCAAGTGGAGACAGTTATCCACTTCAAACAATGATCATAGATTGGTTGAATTCCAATATTAACACACATTGAAGGTCGACTCAGCGACCTAGAGGTTAAGAGTTCTTGCATGAGACCAAAGATCCTCGGTTCGAGTCCCACGTGCGGAATAGTGGATATGCGCTGCTGAGGAGTCCCATACTAGGACGAAACGTCCGTCCAATACTTCCAGCTTTTCAGGGGTGATCTAGCTTAGATTGACTCATGAACTTAACTGTTAAAATTACTATAATCACCACAATCCCCTATACTGATAAGAAAATAATTAACAATAATAATTAAATCAGAATTCATTTTAATGACATAAGATCATAAATTACATCTATAATAGACAACAGATAATGCCTTAAGTATATTTATTTATTTCGTTGCCATTGGTAACAAATGATTGATTATTGATTTATTGACACCAGTTTAATAAACATTCTCTGGAATCAGTGTTCTTGATTACCTATCCCCTTTCCCCCCCCGCCATCACCATCTTTTTTTAATTTTTGAGAACAATAGATAAAGTTTATTTGATGAATTATATAATGAATGTGTATAGAAGATTATGCTGGTATCATTTGAATATTGTCGAATATTTCAGATTATTTATGAATGTAAAGAAGTAATGAATTCCTCTTAGTTCTTACTTTGACAAATCATCGAATGAGCTTTTTAGTTTATGTCATAACTTCATTGTAAATAGTCATCGTTTTAAGGAACTACATCCGGCTGACGAGTCTCGAATAAGACGAAACTCACGTCCTGGATTCCATTGTTAGTCACTATCTATCTTTGTTTACATTACTAATATTTATAATATGAATAGTGTTTAAAGGGGAGGAGGACAGTTAGGTTTAATCTACAGTGGAATGATTAGTGAAAAGTGACCAATGTCAAGTTTTTCTTTAATGCTGATTGAAATCTTTCTATTAAATGTAAGTGAGCTGACATTGTATGGAGTTTGATAAGATGTAAGATGGTGGTTGAAGGTAGTCGATAGGTTAACCTGCTTAACCTAGGTTTCGTTTTAGTTGACACTAATTGGTAAGATGTACCTGTAATCTTGAGGAGGCTGATACTTCCTAGTGGACTCGACTCCGTGTACTTCAAATACACACTCAGAGAAGTTACCAATGAGTTATACGGGTCATGAGTGATCAACTGTGGAACTAAGTCGTATTTATAACTAATTAATGATTGAGTAGTAGCTAAAGTCATGTATGTTGAGTCCTTCTTAGTGCTGTATGACGTCTATGCAATGTGGTCAGCAGCAGCCTGAATAGCTCAGTGGCAACGTTTGACTGTGAAGCTGGGTGACACAGGAACGAATTCATTTGGGAGCATAAGTTCCATTAAGATTACAGGTAAACCTTACAGGTGACTGCCAACTGTCATGAAACTTAGGTGATGACAGGGTATTCGGTCTATTACCTCCAATCGTCATGTTCTTCGAAAATTATATCTCCAATCGACGATAACAGTTAAGCTGCCTTTTATTTTCTTATTGTTACCATGTGTAAAGATCCCCCTTTTCATATGATAATTAATGAAAAATGTGACAGTTTTCATTTAAATCCAAACATTTTACCATAAGATTATAAGGGTGACAAAATCGGTTTTGTTTTCGTTAGCTTGTTTTTTATCCTTGCAAAAAGCTTAGTTCATTATAGTTTACGTCGCTGACTAATATTAAGCAACCACTGGAGACCATAAAGCGTTGGACAGTTGTTTTAATCAAATTATCCGGCTCCTCGACAGTACACATTCATGATCCTCTCAAATGGAATCGAATCTAAAACTTCCATGACTCTCAGATATAGTTTAATATTTAGACCAATGAGTTGAGCTTCTGATAGTTTACATGGTTAACTTCTTATTATGAAACTTTTGCTTCCTGTATTCGTTTATTCGTCGGATTAAAGATGGTCACTGTTAAAGAGTTCTATACTAGGGTAAAATAACGCTACCCAATGGTTTCTAGCTTTCAATGACTATCCAATCGTAATCAGTCCTTCTGAATAGATCAGATTAAAACTCATCATGAATCCTTACGTTATGTCGACAGATATAAGTAGTATGTAACAATAATCGGAAGTGGAAACCCTGTCAGTAGAAGGATAAGATCAAGTTGAAGCGGAAATAGAAAGGAATTAAGACATTGAATGATCATACAGAATATGAAGGACAAATTATGGAAATATGCAAATGAAATATTCAAAGTATGGTTCTCATATTTTACCAAGAAATTCAGAGTCTTCACGTCATCACATATACATCAACTGACGTCTCAGTATAAACAAAGGGAAAAGCAAAACTCTCCGGTACAATACAATATGCACGAATCGAATTACACTTGATGGAGAAGCTTTGGAGGATGTAAAGTCCTTTACATAACTGGTCAGCATCATTGATGAACACTGTGGATCTGATGCAGATGTGAGGGCGCGGATCGGCAAAGCAAGAGCAGCATACCTACAACTGAAAAACATCTGGAACTCAAAACAATTGTCAACCAACACCAAGATTAGAATTTTTAATACAAATGTCAAGACAGTTCTACTGTATGGAGCGGAGACGTGGAGAACTACGAAAGCCATTATCCAGAAGATACAGATGTTTATTAACAGTTGTCTACGCAAGATACTTCGGATCCGATGGCCAGACACTATCAGCAACAAGTTACTGTGGGAGACAACAAACCAGATTCCATCCAGTGGAGGAAGAAATCAGGAAGAATCACTGGAAATGGATAGGACACACTTTGAGGAAATTACCCAACTACGTCACAAGACAAGCCCTCACATGGAATCCTGAAGGTCAAAGGAAGAGTGGAAGACCAAAGAACACATTACACCGAGAAATGAAAACAGATATGAGAAGAATGAACAAAAATTGGATAGAACTAGAAAGGAAGTCCCAGGACAGAGTGGGTTGGAGAATGCTGGTCGGCGGCCTATGCTCCATTGTGAGTAACAGGCATAAGTAAGTAAGTAAGTAAGTAAGTAAGTAAGTAAGTAAGTAAGACGTCTTTAACATCATCAATTTGAATAATTCAACCACAAATTTCAATTGATTGACATGTTTTCTATTTAACTTTGTAAAACAATTAAGGACAAAAGTTAATATTGATGTCAATCAATTGTCTGGTAATTTGTCTTATTGAACTTAATGTTGATCAGTTATTTGAAGGAAACAGATGAAGTTTTGTTTCATATAAGTAGAAAATATTGACAGGTGTAAAGGGTATTTCACTTCATATCAATATCAAATTAGTAGGGTAAAACTAACTATACAGTTATCATATTTAAATGTCTTAGCAACTTGTATATATGCCACTGTACCCCCCCCCACTACCACCAACACCAATGTGTTCTCATCTATTCATCTATCCTAACTGACTTATTTTATTATGATCACTTTCTTTAAAAACATTTCATTTGTTAGGTATTGTGAATTGGTAATTGTAACTATGGTTACATAAGTTTTGTTATTTTATGTGTAGATTTCCTTTTAATAATTGTATCAATGTTTGTTGATAATTTAATTTACTATAAAAAGAAACATGAAACAAACACGGATTAATAAAATGGGTAACATTGCTTGTCAGACGGTTGAAGGAAAAAGACAAGGAACCTTGTATGTCAATATAGTGTACTTATACTCTTGAAAACAATGATACTTTCTATTTGAATTTGAACACGCGTCATATTGTTTCATAGTCTAGAAGATTATCGTTACGTTACTTGACCCGGGCATAACATTGTGTAGAACATCCGACCGCCTTATCTCACAGCATACTAAACACAATGTTGGATCACATAGATATCAAACACACTTAGGCTTCACGTGAAGTGATGGTTTAGGGGTTAAGGCATTCAACTTTCTCCCATTTGGTCCCTAGTTCGAACCCCGATCCACCTACATCGATTCGCTCAACCGGCTGGTAGTATTCTTCGATCTCACACTTAAAGTGTTTTGCTCATAATCGATCACTTGGTGAATGAATGAATTAAACAGACTAAAATAAATATCAACTTATTGAGTAGAATTCGATAAGGATCATCAAAAAGGATTAGACAAGTATGACATTAGTTACTTTACTTACGCTTGCTACTTCTCGTAGAGGAGTATAGGCCGCCTAACAGCAGTCTCCACCAAACATTGTCCTGGGAAAAATATGACATTGGTCAACACTAATCAGTGATCGGTCAACTTTAAATGGATCTATTTTGTTTTCAAACTAGGTTGATATTAGACTAATACTAATACAAATAACAAACGTAAATATTTGGTTGTATTCAATTCTTTTTATTAAACAGTCATAATTACTTAAGGGAATATCATGTGACTGAGAGAAATTGATTTCCCTTTAATGTTCTTTGAAGACTTTGGAGTTATGTTATAGAATTGAGATCATGAGTTAATTGAAGCTAGACCACCATGGAAAACCTGGAAGCACTGGACGGCCGTTTCATCCTATTATGGGACGCCTCAGCAGTGCGCATTCACGATCCCGCCTAGTGGGATTCGAACACAGGACCTACCAGTCTCGCGCCAGAGCACTTGACCTCTAGACTACTGAGCTGGTATAGAACGGTGTTAATGTCTAACTTCAACCAATCCACGAAATTGAACAGCCATTCACCAATGTCATCAGGGAGTTGATATCTCCCAACAGACCTAGTTGAACTCCACTGGTTACTGCTTCTCACTAGAGACTGGTAGGTCCTGAGTTCGAATCTCACGAGGCGATATCGTGGGTGCGCACTGCTGAGGAGTCCCACAATAGGACGAAACGGTCGTCCTGTGCTTCCAGGTTTTCAATGGTGGTCTAGCTTCAATTGACTCATGATTTCAACAATATATAAAAAAATTACTAAAATCTCCACCAAACCCCTTCTGACTTAGGAGTTATGTCAATTTTTCTTATTGTTCACCATTACTGTTCAATTAGACAATGTACAGTTTTCACATTGTACCCAGTCGCAATATGATTGTTTAAAGTACCAATTTATTCCTGGTTACAACTGTATTTGATTATATACAATTTATGATGTCTTGATAGTTCTATTGTTCTTATCTACGATATTCTCCGTTCAAATGATACAACTTGTTGATAAATTCCGAATAGAATAAAACTTAAGCCAAAATACGGTTTCCTGTCAATGACCTACAACTACCATTAACATCTGAAGATATAGTACACGCAATGTTGATTCACTTAGACACTAATGATCACACTGAAACACCAATTATTATTAATGACTTTATTCAATGTTATATTTTTGGTAAAATATAAAGTTCTCAACACAAAGTATTTCAAAAAGGTTCATTGCCTCATTTCTTGATCCATCCTCATGACAAATATAGAGTGATCACCATTTAGGAATCAACATTTGAGGACTATTCATTCTTTTCAATTCATATTCACTGACATCCACCACGATGTCTCTGATGATTTTACCTTTTTGTAAATTGTACAGCGAAAAGTCGTAAACTTTCTATAAACACACCTGAATAGGTTATGCGATTATCAGACATAATGATGTATTAAAACAAAAAACAAACAAACAGATAACTTACAAGCATGGTAAGCAGAGATGCATAGTGGCTAGCAGTGGAATCTAGGACGCGCGTTTCATGCTTGTGAATTAAGGCTATATCGAGGTAATACGCACAGTATGCACATATGCCAATTAGAGACTGACCAGTTGCAGTCATAACACATCTATGGGAAGATTCAAACAAACAATACTAAATGAAATTAAACAGATAACTTGTCGAAATATCTGGATGAGAAGAACATGCGGCCCAGATATTCAAGCAGACCACTAATATTCAATGTAATCAGTACCATTAAAAGACAAGACCTACATGATATTTATCATTCAATATTCATTGATCCATCTAGTTTAAAGATTATTATGTATGTTATATTGTAACATTCAAATATCAGTTTCCAATATTGAAGTGTGAATTGGAAGTGAATTGGATAATTCTCAATGAATCATTAACAATATTTCACTAACTGAAACGTTTTCATTTGATTACTGACAGTACATTGAATTTAGACCACATTTTACAAATGACAGATGATGGATGAAATTATCATGGTATTCATTGTATTTTCATATTGACTTAAACAGGTCAAGTGTTGAAATTTCTGTAAATCATCATCAATTTGGTCTTTGATTACCTTGGTGACATTTTTTTAGGAGAGATGAGTTTATCAATGTTGTCCAGTTCTACTGTATCCTGGTTAGCTTCATATATATATGAAGCTGAAATATATGTAGTAACGGGTGTCAGCTAGCATAAAACCTAACAACAAGCTTTCTTCCCATTTACTTACTACTATCTGGCTTCTCAAGATAGTGCACATGATTTCGAGTCACTTGGATTTATGGTCATATCGTATTTTGAACACGAGAATGCGATTAGCATTGAGGATTTATACAACATTTAAATGTTTGTCATAAATGCAATTGATCAGTCTCTTGTTGGCATATGTGCATCCTGTGAGGACTGCCTCGATATTTCCTGAGTCACAAGCTTTGTAAGCAATGATGGATAGTGGCTAGAAGTGGAATCCAGTTTCGTCCTATTTGGGACTCATCGGTCTGCTTCAATATCTGGGTCACATATTCCTCCCATCTCGATATTTCAACAAGTTATCTGTTTGTTTGTTTTTTGTTTTAATACATCATTATGTCTGATAATCGCATAACCTATTCAGACATGTTTATGAAAAGTTTAAGACGTTCCACTGTACAAGTTACAAAAAGTACAATCATCAGAGACATCGTGGTGGATGTCAGTGAATATGAATTGAAAAGAATAATTATTTTTCAAATGTCGACTTCTGAAATGTTGATACCTAAGTGGTGATCACTCCATATTTGTCATGAGGATGGATTAAGAAATGAGGAAAGGCAACTTTTTGAAATACTTTGTATTGAGAATTCTCTATTATATCAAAAATACAATATTGAATAGAGCTAATAATAATAAAATACAATTCAATGTAATCTTTAGTTTTTCTAACTGTTAGTAACTGTCATAGTTTAAACAACGAACTGTATTTAATAGGACTATTAAAAACCCTGAAACGGTGTACGGCCGTTTCATCCTAGTATGGAGCTCCTCAGTTCATGACTTATAAAAAATTATACTATCTCTATAGATCGCCCTGCACCCCCATACCGTTTGTAATCATGTACTCATTATTGACTTACTAAATGATTCGATTCCTAGAGTATTAGTTGTAAGCCGTGATCAGTTGATTCTAACCATGTAATGTGAGAGATAATTATCTATAGCATGCAGTGGATAGAGTTTGTACAGTATCGTGAATTGGTTGATGTTAGACATGCACACCATTGGCTATTAACTAATTGGTTTAAAGGTTAAGAGTCTACACGTGAAGCGGAAGGTTCTGAGTCCGACCCCTTGTGATGGGATAGTGGTTGCTCAATGCCAAATAAGGAGTCCTATAAAAGAAAGAAACAGACATTCAAAAGTTCCAAGTTTCCAATGGTTGTTTAATTGAGATCTCTTCGTGATATAAACTATGGCGATCATACATTCTTCCTTAATTCCCCTAACTCTTGTTAGTAATTAGTTCACACTTATCTTCTGCAAGTTGATGACATAACTTGTCTTTTATAATGTATGGATGTCAAACTTTGACTATCACAACAAATCCCAACTCTATTTACTTCATTAAAGACAGTTAAAAAAAGAACTTTTAATTAGATAAACAATGTACACAGAGTATAACAGCTAATCTCTGTATCTTTTGATCCTCACACTTTCCCACTCCACCCCACCCCATCCGACCATTCACTTATCACCACCACCACCAGCATCACCACTGACTATCACGACTACTCAAAAATGAATGAATAAATTAGTTAAAAATATTTTAATACTTTCGTGAAATGAGGCTAAACAACCATTACCCAGGTTATCAACAATTTATTAGTTACTATGCTAATTTAATAAAAACACATAAGTAGTTATATAACTGAATAATTTTAATATAAATAAATTTAATGATCGGTGATTGTGAGATTGGTTTTCTAATCATGTACAATTTACACGATAAACTACACTACACCACACTACACTACACTCACTCACTTACCTCCTCACTCACTCACTTACTCACCCACTCACTCACTGTTACCACTACATGAAATTAAGTTCACTCAAGTGCACTTAATAACAGTTATTAAATCTTTTTATTTTATTTTAAGTAGTTAATAAGTAGTCTAATTCTGTTTACAAGTTTTAATATTATTAGTAGTATTGGGCAATAATCATCACTCATAAATATTAAAAATTCTTAAGTATTAATTAAAAATTCTTAAAAAAATATCCTGGATACTAAAGTGAAATAAATGAGGAGAAACTATACAAACTAATATAACAACCCGGTAATTGAAAGGAGTTATCAATTAATATTGTAGTTACTTGTAAGATATTTAAGGTTGTTTTCTATGGGATGGGATTACTGACACCATGTCTAACCCTCCTCCTTTACCCGGACTTGGGACCGGGAGTAAGTATAGAAGAGCTACAGGCGGAAATATTATCGGTGAACAAGGAGGAATTGATACAGACGTAAAGGTGAAGATAAGCAGAGTGAGGGCAACATTCCTAAAAACGAAAAACTTATGGAACTTAAAACAACTGTCTGTTAGTCAATATCAAATTCATAATCTTTAATACGAACGTCATGACAGTCAATTCTATTGTACGGAACTGAAAAGTGAAGAACTACTACAAGCATTATCAAAAATGTAAAGGTATTTATAAACAATTGTGTACACAGGATACTCAATATCCATTGACTGGATATCATCAACAACAACTTACTGTGGGAGAAAGCAAACTAGCTTCAAGTTGAAGAGGAAATTAATAAAAGACGTTGAAAGTGGATAGGATACACATTACAGAAATCAACAAACTGCATCACGAGACAAGCGCTTACTTAGAATCCAAAAAGAGAAACGGAAAAGTGGAAGGCCAAATAACATACTGCATCGGCAATTGTAAGCAGACATCAAAATGATGAATAGCAACTGGAAAGGATTTACCAAGACAGAGTTAGATCAAGAATGTTGGTGGGTGGCCTATACTCCTCCATGAAGGGTAACAGGCGTATAAATATATATACCTATGATTTTATCGATTTCCAATCAGATAAGATAATTAATTAACTCAGTTCAGGATTAAAAAAAAAAGAAAATCCAAATCATTATGCTGAAATGTACATTACTCATCATTCATCATCATCATCATCATTATTTATACTGATCTGTCTAAAGATCATCGGTTCAACAATCTATTGAATAAGATGACATGGAATCTTACAGAAATTAAATAATAGATCCATCTTCTTTCTTTATATTCAATCATATTTCTTGTATATGCTTGATTAAATAATGAAGTATCAGAATAGTTTCTTTCTTTTTCTCCCCCCTCTCACTTGAATGATACAAACAATTGAGTAGGATAATGAAAATGGTAACAGTTAAATGAATATACAAAATGGATGAATGAATAATGTTGACTTTTGATACATTTGAGTTGTTTTTAATGTATCATTGTTAATACTACTACTAATACTACTAATACCACTACTACTATTACTACTACTACTACTACTACTACTAATACTACTATTGTTTATATGTGTAGATTTCACATCATGTTGAATTGAATGAATGAATGATGATGATGAAATGTATAAGTGTGATCTGTTAATGTTAATGATTAACGTTTTTTTTGTGTGTGTTCAATGAATGAGATGAATTTGATCATGGATAGATAAGTTTGTAAAAGTTGCAACAGTCTATGTTTATATTCATTCGGTATTGTTTATTTGAATCTTCTCATTGATGTTTAGGATTGTAATTGATTAGTCTCTTATTGAAATATGTGTATATTGTGCTAGCAGTGAAATCCAGGACGCGCGTTTCGTCCTATTTGGGACTCGTCAACTGGACTTATCTGCATCTCAGAGTTGATGTGCATTTTGTGACTCGAAACCAGTACATCAATGGGAAAATTCAAACAAGCAATACTAAGTGAATTTAAACTTCACCCTCATCACATAAGCAAGTGGCTATCAGGACTCAGTAGCTAAGTGGATAACGCGATGGTGTTTGAGGCGAACAGTACTGAGTTCGAGTCTTAGAGTGAACATCAACTCTGAGATGCAGGTACATCCAGCTGACGAGTCCCAAATAGGACGAAACACGCGTCCTGAATTCCACTGCTAGTCACTATTTATCTTTGTTTATAAGTCTATGTTTATTTCTACATTCATCATCTTAAACAATTAAAATGCTTATGATGTAATATGAATGCAGTTAATCGATATGAAACTTTGTTTAGTCAAGATTTTATGTTAGCCGATATTTATCATTAAGGAGTACTTGTAATTTTGATGGAGATAATGCTGTCTGAACGATTCGGACTCGTATAACCAAGTTTTATACTTTGAGATCTTACTAGTGACTTACTTGTATCGTGATTGAACTCATGTAGGACTAAAATATTTATCTGGTCTTTTTAAATGTTGATCGAATTCTATCGAAAAAGTTACAGGGCAGCTGCTTGTTTAAACAATTTAACATTGAGTGCATTTCGTTTGATTGTTATCTACAAACAGTGATATCAGTGATAACATAACTTGTTGTTTCACATATAGAACAACTGAGAAGCTCACGTCTACATGAAGTGAAAGCTGACGATATCGTCTAGAACGACAGCAAAAGGTCGACAGTTAAACCACCTAACCTAGAGAATGCAACAATACTAAAAACGCATTTACATAAGATAAAAATCTTAAATATGACTGATATTTGTAGAAGATTAATATGTAACATTATTTTATCATCCAAAAAATGTATGAAAAATTCGTCCTACGTCATTAATAACTACTATTAGGAGGTTTAATTTCAAGGGAGGGGGACATAGCCGGAGCCTTCAACCTAAAGATCCGATCCACAAGGCAATCGAGCATCGTAAAGAGATGCAGTCCCATGGTGGCTGGTGATCAACGATTGATTCATACGCCATTTGTTCCCTCAGGATACTGGAGCCCATGTCCACCATTGGTTGGAAATGAGGGTTTTCCAACTCCCCTAAGTGATCTTTCTGTGTCCACCAACCAGGTTAAAGCCCCCACCGGACATTCGCTTTCCGTCCTCTCAATTTCGTAAACAACATCCATGGTGCGAGAAGGCAGTGAGTAGGACTTCCCTGTCAGAGGCTATCTACGCGTGACCGTATGAGAACATTTCGAGAGGGAGAGCGGACTCTCCCCACTCTCGACCGTACCAGGGCATTTGGGGGCAATGACAGAACAAGCTGTCAATAAAAATTAATCAAAATGAACATTGTTAAATCAACCTGTTGTTGTATATATGGAGTAATTTCTATCGCATATTTCTATCTGGAGTTTGTACGGATTATGTTGCCAAGATGATGTATAACTTGTCCATCATCTCAGAGGTCTATTATTCTAAAAAAATCTTATCAATCGATTTAAAGATTATATCATACAATTTCGTCTAATATTTATTAAGAATATCATAATTACTTGTTTAGATCATTGAAATCATGAACCGATCAGTGTTAGACCGCCATTGGAAACCTGGAAACACTGGATGGCCGTTTCATCTTAGTGTGCGACTCCTCAACAATGCTCATCCACGTCCCACGAGCAGGCCTCGAACTCAGGACCTTCGGTTACACTCACAAATGCTTAACCTCTAGACCATTGGGTCAGCCTCCAAGGGTATCAATGTCTAACTTCAATCAATTCATGATCTTGCGCCACCCCTTATCCATTGCCTGATGTGGATAGATGAATCTCATGTTACTTTGTTCAAATTATTGTTCATGATCTCTTCTTAAAAGGCAATTATTTGCTCATATAAAAAAAAAGAAAATTATATAACAAACATGTTTAGATGAACAATTGTTAGTGAAGAGGCTTGGCAAATCATAGTTTGAGCAATGTCAATAGAAAACCTGATCATGAATCCCACTACTGACATCACATAAGTATGAGTTTGGTTAATACTTAATCAACCCCAACTAACTCATGTACAATATTAAAGTAATTAAGAAAATCCATGTCTTGACATTTCCAATCGTTTTCTTTCTTTTTTGTTGTTAAACCACAGTGTTTATAGGAAGGAAGTTATGTAATGAGCCTTTTCGAAAGTCATTTTCATTATGAAGAGTATAAACTGTGATAATGAGGAAAGTGAAATTTGCTAGACACAGCTTTGCATGTTATTAATAAAGAGAAATGAGTTGAAAAGGAAGTAGAAAGAGAAGGACCGTGGGAGAGGAACACAATAGATGATACATGTAATAGATGTGTATCCACTTGTTTCAATGCATATGTATGTATGTATGTATGTGTATGGATCAGAACAGATATAATATTCCGTGTTAATAATAACAATGCCATTAACTAATAGTCTTTATGGAAAAGTATAACGGGATTATTATCCCTTAGGGTAAAATTGGTTTCATTTATATTTGAATCTAAACGAAAGAATGAGCAGGAAACAGCTTTTATTATCACATCTACTTGTACCTAAATATTCAAATAATAAAAGTTTAATGTACAAGGTTAAGTAAGGATTATTGCTGGACATATGTTTAAACTCTAATTTGAACCTAGTTAGCTGGATGTACTTACATTAATCAGAGCCTTTAGTATCTGCAACAGAAATAAAACCTGTATCGGTTACATAAACTGATGACTGGATGGATTTAGTAGTTCAGTAGAATAACTCATCGGATGTCTCAAGAGAAAAGGTACTCTATTCGAATCTTGCTTATAACATCAACTCTAAGATGTAGTTATATATAACTGATGAGTCTTGAATAGAACAAAACAATCTCAGTTGATTGATCACTGGGTGGTGATCAATGTCATGCATGTCAAGTCCTTCTTAGTGCTGATCGAATGCTATCGATCAAGTTGTAATGTGGCCACTAGTCTAGGTGGCTTGACACTGGTCGATAACATTCGATACATCTCAGTCCTACAGGAGGTCAGTCGTGGCCCGAATAGCTCAGTGATAACGTCTCTGACTGTGAAACTGAGTAACGCGGGATCGAATCTGTCAGGGAGCACTAGTTCCCTCAAGATTACAGGTACACCTTGCTGACGAGTGCCAAGTAGCACGAAACTTGAGTCCACGGTTTCCTGTTGACCACCTCTAACTACCATCTTATCACAAAACAATCTCCCTGGAATACAACCCATTAACCGCTATGTAACTTAACTCATGAAATGAGATTTAAGGTTATTTCAGTTGATAAAACGTAACGTAGAGTTTATTACTTTCTATTTTATTTTCTTGTTTTGTTACTACCCTGACAACATGTTGAATGATTTAATTATTTCAATTAGTTTTTAACCAATAGGATTTAAATACAAAGTGTCTCATGAAAGATTCAACTAAGAAATGCTCACGCAAGAACATTTAAGATAATCTTAATATAATGTGTTAAATAACGGAAATTAGATTAATCTTTGAAGTTACTTTTGATGGTATCTATGCTGAAGGTTATTGGGATTAGTTGTTATATCAGATACTATGACTGATGTAGTACAATTGAAGTTTTTAAATGAGGACATACTGTGTAGACGAAAGTCCATGTCTGTATGTTGTTTACATGCTATTAGAGTTTACATGAATTCTATAGATAGATTTGATAACATGATAACATAAGATATCTAGAATTATCAGAAGGGGTTTTTTGTGGAGATTTAGTATTTTCATAGTTGAAAGCGTGAGTTAATTGAAGCTAGACCACCAGGGAAAACTTGGAAAACCTGGGTTCGAGTCTTGCGAGGCGAGGTCGTGGATGCGCACTGCTGAGGAGTCCCTTAATAGGACGAAATGACCGTCAAGTGCTTCCAGGTTTTCCCTGGTGGTCTAGCTTCAATTGACTCACGCTTTCAACTATGAGAATATCTAGATTTGATTAATTATTGAGTAGTGAATAACGAATCTCATGTTTAATATCTATAAAAAATCCCTTCTGATACTAATCAACATATGCTCATTAGTGACTGGCTTCAAGAGATATTTCCTTGAGTTCTAGTGGGAAGCAGTGACCAGTGGAGTTCAACCGGGTCTGTTGTGAGATAGTAACTCACTGAAGACAATAGTGGATGTGTTGCTCAATTTTGTGGATTAGTTGATGTTAGACATTCAACACCGTTGGGTGCCGGCTCAGTGGTCTAGAGGTTAAGCATTCGCGCGCAAGACCGATAGGTCCTTGTTTCAAGTCCTGTGTACGGAAGCGTGAATGTACACTATTGAGGAGTCCCATACTAGGAAGAGATGGCCATCCAGTGCTTCCAGGTTTTCCATGGTGATTTAGCTTCAATTGACTCATAATCTGAACTATTAAAATGTCATGTTTGTTATATCCAAATGAAGGCTAAAGGGATAGTGACTTCCAGAACTAATTTATAGACTATTATTATGTGTATGTATTCCTACTATATAATTATTACGTAGCTAGATCATCGTATTTATATTCCTTTCATAATGATCATTCGTATGAACCAATAACTACTGTTTTATGATTTATCACACAATCTACAGCTATTTTATTATTCACTGCCTCCCTTACTCACAGCCACTTTTTGGCTTGATCATGTATGATTGTTATTTTCCATTTTATGGTGTGATGTGGCCATGTATATCTGTATAGAAACTATGATTGTTTGAATTATAATATTCGTATCGTAGAGGCTGACTATTGTATTCTGAACTCAATGTGTAGGGTAGAAAGAGAAGCTACCAAATCGAGAACCAATAAGAGCTTAGCGTCGACTCAAGATGATTAGTTTTTTTAGCGGATTCAGATTGGTGTTTTTGCCACGCGATATTACTGAGTGACTATCAGTCACAACAATCTTTATCTTATCTTTTTTTTATTACTACTCCTAATCGAATTCTATCGATTAGGTTACAATATGGTCAATAGTGTCTAAGTTACTTGATATAACATACATTATGTTTAGATGTTAGGTGTTTGAAAGTAGTCAATGGAAAACTGTACTTAACCTAGATTTCGAACTGGATGGTACTCTCTAATCAGACATATCTCAACATAGTATAAAAGATATGGATTTACTTTATCGGTAGTATTCGATCAACACAAAATGACTGATTAAGCATGACAATTGTTACTATTATCTTGTCAATCACTTGTTAGTACCTTGTTCATACAACAAGTCAGTTGCTACCCCTAATAGATCTATAGTTACGTTTCAGACAGTGAAGTTTTTAAATGTTGATTTAAACACACCAGAGAGAGAGAGGGAGACTACAGATATACTTTACTGATGAGTCTTAAATAGTATGAAACTTAGGTTGAATAGAGTTATTCTGTTGATTACCCTTAACTATCTACCATTGAAAACTATTTCAGTTTAAATTCACTTGATATTGTTTATTTGAATCTCCCCATTGATATTTAGGACTGCAATTGATCAATTTCTTATTGACATATGTGCATGCAGTGCGTATTGCCTCGATATAGTCTTAATTCACAAGCATTGTAAACAAAGATGGGTAGTGGCTAGAAGTGGAATCCAGGACGCGCATTTTGTCCCAATCGGGACTGGTCAGCTGGATGTGCCTGCATCTAAGAGTTGATGTTCACTCTGGGACTCGAACCCAGTACCGTTCGCTTCATACACTGTCGCGTTATCCACTCAACGAAACGCTCATCCTGGATTTCACTGCTAGCCACTATCCATCTTCGCTTATTATTTCAGTTTAAATTTAGTATACAGTGCAACAGTTATGTCAATATGATGCAACCAGTAGAACTAAGGAGTTATACAATATGATGATATGTGTAGTTTAATTTTATATAGTTGAGATCATGAGTCAATTGAAGCTAGACCACCATGGAAAACCTGGAAGCACTGGACAGCCGTTTCGTCCTATTGTGGAACTCCTCAGCAGTACGCATCCTCGGTCCCACATCGCGAGATTCGAACCCAGGACCTATCAATCACAAGCGAGATCGCTTAACCATTAGATCACTGAGCCGGCATCCAACGTTGTTGATGTCTAACTCCGACTAATCCGCAAAAGTGAGCGACACATCCACCATTGTCTTCAGTGAGTTACTATCTCACAACAGACCCGGTTGAACTCCACTGTTTACTGCTTCTCATTAGAACTCCAAGAAATACCTCTTAGAGCCAGTCCTTAGCGAGCATAGGATCATTATCAGAAGGGGGGTCTATATATTTTTTTCTTTTATTTTGGTGGGAAATAAATAAACTTCATTTCTTTATATTCTACTAATCAAGATTATATAATAATAGGTAGATAACCATCTTATTATTATATCATAAATCAATAATTGACAATAACCTATAACTCAAATTGAATGAACAAAAATGATCTAAACATCTGGTTGTTAAATTTATTGTTTGAATTAAAGGGAAAATGAAAGTGATAATTTTATATTCAGTGTAAAATAAGATGAACTTTGTTGGTTGTTCAGGTGATTTTCTTCTTCTTTTTTACTTCTGTCACTACTACTACCCCCTCTTCCCATTCTAACCCCCCTACCGTTTTTTGTTCCCCTACGCCTCCTAATCTTCTGTGTGTGTGGGGGGGGGAGTGTGTCTGAGTACACATAACTCAGAGAATTTAGTATATTTGAAGTAACCTTTTGATCATAAATAAATAACTGATCTTTATCATATGTGTTTGTGTATATTTATTTATTCCGGTTTTTGTGTTGTGTGTGTGTGTATGTACAGTTTGTCACTTAAATAAATAAACTGAAAAAAGAAATATCAAAATTAATGTTATGAAATGATCTTAGTTAAACACACTCACTGAATAATCATTTCATCTCAGTATACGACGGGTCAGTGACAGTCAGCACATACAACATCACCATCAAAGATTGAACCTGAGACTACCGTTTCATAGACGAACACTTGACTTCTTGACCACTGAAATAGTATTCAATGGCTTGTATGTTTAAGTTCAATTAATTAGTAATACTGTGTAACCGTCTTCTAGTGCACTTGGTTAGTTAGTTGGACTAGAAGTTGAATCCATACACTGTCGGATGCCGGCTCAATGGTCTACATGTTAAACGACCAGATAAGAGACAGAAGGTCCTGAGTCCAATCTTCCGTGTCGAGGTCATGAGTGTCCAAATCTATTGGTCAGTTTCATCACAGAATGAAACCGTTATCCAATGCTTCATAGTCTTCAGTGATTATTTAACAAAGATCGTTCAATGATATTAATCATGAACTAATATTCACATTCAAAATTATATACTTCAATGATTTCTTAATCATTAGAAGGGGGTTTTGTGGAGATTTTATTAATTTTATATAGTTAAAAGAGTGAGTCAATTGAAGCTAGACCACCATGGAAAACTTGGAAGCACTAGACGGCCGTTTCGTCCTATTGTGGGACTCCTCTTTATCTTCAGATACATCACAAGATACAGATTTACATAACATATGTAAAATTAAATGAACTTTTTATACAAAATTATAAACATCTATATAGCAGTGGCTAAGTTCCATTGCAGTGAATGAGAAAACGGGTGGGGACAATCGAATGTATCTGAGCATAAATAACAGACTATCTCACTAAAATTTGATCACCATACAGTGAAAAGTTAATTTGCGAAATAACAATCGATTATCGTAATCTTAACTGTTCCTTCAACAAATATCAGTCCGTCTCCTCTGATTTCATTATTCATTTATTTTCTTACCTATTGCGCTTCCTTCCTGTTCGTTCCTTATCGATCTTCTGCAAAATACATTCTGTATCTGATCATCACCATATACTACTTATGTAGATATAAGTAATCCACACAACACCATATTCGAAAGTATAAGTATTTGGTTAGATCACCACATACAATCACAATAACTCATGAATTCAACTATTAACAATTATTATAATCCATAAAAAACATCATTCTGATAAAAATAGTGGTTAATATTCTTTGATCTGTGTAGTGCAATAAAATTTATTCAATAGGGAAGTAGTAATCGCGCGAGGCAGGATCGCAGAAGCGCACTGCTGAGGAGTCCCACAATAGGACTAAGCGGCCATCCAGTGCTTCCAGGTTTTCGATGGTGGTCTAGCTTCAATTGACTCATGATTTCAACTATATAAAATAATTCAAAAGTTCTAATTGTTTGAAATATATTACAGTCTGAGATGCTTGATCTACAAAGTACCTCAGTAAAACTCATTATTTAGTGTTTTCTGTCTGAACGATTCCAACATTGCTGTTGTTCTTTTCTTTTGTTCAAAGGAACACTGTTAACTAAGTTGTTCACTTACGTTTTGGTATATTATTTGTTCCTCTATCACAATGAATGTTGGAAATAGAATTCTACATACTAGCAGTACATTATGTAATCTTCATTCTTGCTTGTCCCACGTACGGGATCGTGGATGTACAATGTTAAGGAGTCCCATACTATGACGAAACGTCCGTCTAATGCTTCCAAGTTTTTAACGGTGGCCTAGCTCAAATTGACTCATGAATTCAACTATTAAAATCTAGAAGGTTTTGGATTTTACATCCAGATAGTAGGCAAGAAAGAAGAAGGAAAGAAACAATTATATTCATGGTCAATGAAGTTGGATTTAGGGATTGTTAACTCCGTGTGTGCATGTATCAATTATTGAAGAACAACAGTAATGGATTTAAACGTAAAAATGTAATAGTCATGCAATGACTATTCGGTTAATGTCGTCTGGATGATGTTGTACATAAATATTTGATCTCGAGATCATTAGACAAACAGGACTCTAACCACAAGGAAATGACAATTCGATATTCCTATCCAGTGAAGT
>NC_031495.1:37868231-37894421 GCF_000237925.1 Schistosoma mansoni
TGACAATTCGATATTCCTATCCAGTGAAGTTTGAATAAGGAACAATTAAGCTACCGAACATACAAAATGACAATAAATTACTCATAAATACATAAACTAGAATGTTCCACACAATAGAGACGTTGAGTATTTTGCGTAAACAACTGTTTATAAAAACTTGTACCTTCTTGACAATGGATATAGTAGTTCTCCACGTTTCAGCTCCATACAGTAGGACTGTCTTGACGTTCGTATTGAAAATTCTCACTATGAAGTTAGTTGATAGTTGTTTCGAGTTCCATATGTTCTTCAATTGTAGAAATGCTGCCCCTGCTTTGTCAATCCTCTCCTTTACATCTGCATCAGATGGTCCTTGTTTATCAACGGTGCTTCCCAGGTACGTGAATGTTTCCACCTTTTTCAGAGTTTCATTGACACATAAAACAACTATGATTATTATTTGTAGTTAAGCATTGTATTAAAGTTATCGTAACATTAAACAAAGTGACTATTCGATTAATGCAGTTTGGACGATGTTGTACCCAGACAAACGAGACTCAAACCACAAGGAACTGACAATTCGATATTCCTATCCAGTGAAGTTTGAGTAATGAACAATAAAACAACCGAACATACAAAATGACAATAGATTACTCATAAATACATAAACCAGAATGTTCCACACAATAGAGACATTCTGTCTGGAAATATTTAATGTTTGTTGAAGAGAAATCATCACACACCAATTTATGGCTCTTTATTAAACATGTTTCAGCATGTTCCTTACCATCATCATTATCTGATTGACAGATACTGGACAGAATTTGACTGAGTTCTAAAATACTCATTATGGTTATTATTATTATTATATTCTCTCTTCATTCATTTAATAGTTTAGACCCTGGACGTCCAGTGATCAGTAATAAGCTTAGAAAATTGATCCGAGTTACGTATAATTTGATAAAATATTCTAAAATGTTCAGCATTTTATAGAAAACTTGAAGAGTAATAATAATCAAAGATAGTTGGTGACTAGAAGTGTAATTCAAGACATGTGTTTCGTCCTATTCGGGACCTGTCGACTGGATGTACCTGCAATTCCAAGTTGATATTCATTCCAGGACTCAAACTCAGTACCGTTCGCTTCAAATACTATCGCGTTATCCACTTAGCTATTGAGTCATGACAGTCATTAGCTGGTGCAATTATGGTGAAGTTTAAATTCATTTTGCATTGTTTGTTTGAATCTTCCCATTGATGTTTAGGACTGCAACTGGTCAGTCTCTTATTGACCATATGTGCATACTTTGCGTATTGCCTCGATATAGCCTAAATTCACAAGCATTCTAAGCAAAGATGGATAGTGGCTAGCAGTGGAATCCAGTTTGACGCTCGTTTCGTTCTTTTTGGGACTCGTCAGCTGGATGTACCTGCATCTCAGAGTTGATGTTCACTCTGGGACTCGAACCCAGTATATATATATATATATATATATATATATATATATATATATATATATATATATATATATATATGCATCCACGATACGGTTAAGCATTCGTGCACGAGACCGGTAGGTCCTAGCTTCAAGTTCTTAAGCATTCGTGCACGAGACCGGTAGGTCCTAGCTTCAAGTTCCGCATGCGGAAGTGTGGATGCACACTACTGAGGAGTCCTATACTAGGATGAAACGGCCATCCAGTACTCCTAGGTTTTCCATGATGATCTAGCTTTTATTGACTAATGGATTCAACTATTAAATGACGAAAATCTTCACAAAACTTTCTTCTGTTTCAACGATTATCTTATGAAATTTCGTCAATGATATTAGATTACAAAAATATATCAACTTATGAATTTCAATCAAACGATTCAGTTTATTATCAGGAGGGGGGGTTTTCTGTGGTTTTTCCATGGTAGCCTAACTTCAATTAACTCATGATTTCAACTAGAAGATTCAGCTTATTATTAAATTTGATACAGATTACAATATTTCAATGTTCTCAATTACAATCCAATGTAATATGATAGTAAGTAAGACATTGTTCATAAATTACTAAATTCTAAGATTAATATATGAATTGACTTCCTTAGTCACACCTTTGAAAGTTGAATTAGTTACAATAATTGATAAGATTACTCAATTAATTGTTTACAGGGTTTTCTTTTATGGGAAATCAGTATTACAATAATCATTATGTTTTTGATTGAGATTATGAATCGATAAATGTTAGATTATCATTGAAAACCTGGAAGTAATGGATATGAGTTTCGTCCTAGTAGAAGACTCTTCAGCAGTGTGCATCCAGAATCCCTCACAAGGGATCCGAACTCAGAGCTATCGGTCTAACACGCAAATATAAATTGAACCAACATCCACTGGTGTTAAAGTCTACCTCTAACGAATGGACGAAATTCCACGACCATCTTCTATTGTCTTTAGTGGGTAACTACCTCATGTCATTATGTTAATATGAAGAACATACAATTTCAATTTGATATTGAATTATACTTACCATTGAACATTTAACCCTACTTATTTTCATCAGTATCTTTAAAAAAATATGTTAACTCTTTCTTAACGTCCTTGCTATCTAGTAATCCGTTGTGTTGAATAAATGTTAGCAGTCATTTTGATTTTTTAAAAACTTATAAGAATGGGGATTTGTGAAGATTGTAGTAATTCTAATAGTTGACTTCATGAGCTGATGTAAGCTAGACTACCATTGAAAACCTGAAAGTACTGAAAGACCGTTCCATCCTAGTATGGGACTCGTCAGCAGTGGGTATCCACGATTCCACGAGCAGGGCTGAAAGTCTTTTGTTCCAAGTACGCGTGTTGGATCGTGGAGACACACTATTGAGGAGTCCCATACGGTCGATCAGTGCTTTCAAGCTTTTAAGAACTGTCAAGCCATTTAGTTAGTTAATTCTTTCAAATTTTTCCAATTATCAGTGAAGTTTTGTTGAAATTTTTGAATTTCCATGGTCTAAATCACAAACTCTTCTTAGCTAGACCAGGAAACACTAGATGTCCATTTCGTTTTAGTATAGGACTCTTCAGCAGTGAACATCCATGACTCAGCATCTGGGAATCGAGCTCAGGTTCTTTAGTCTTGCGAACGTACACTACTGCAGAGTCCCATACTAGGACGAAACTCGCATCCATTAGTTCTAGGTTTTCAGTGTTTATCTAAGATTAATATCAGAAGGGGTTTTGTGGAGATTTAGTTGAGAGCATGAGTCAATTGAAGCTAGAACACCAAGGAAAACCTGGAAGCACTGGACGGCCGTTTCGTTCTATTATGGGACTCCTCAACAATGCGCACCCACGACCTGGCCTAGCGAGATTCAAACCCACAACCTACCTGTCTAGCGTCAGGGCACTTAACCGATAGACCACTGAGCCGGCATCCAAGGATGTTGATGTCTAACTCCAACCAATCCACGAAGTTGAGCAACCGTTCAAATCTCGCTAGGCGAGGCCGTGGATACGCACTGCCGAGAAGTCCCACAATAGGATGAAACGGCCGTCCAGTGCTCCCAGGTTTTCCATGGTGGTCTAGCTTCAATTGACTCGTGCTTTCAACTACTTAAGATTAGTTTATGATTTAAAATGCAAAAAAATAGAATATCTGTAAATCATTTTCAGCGGTTATTAATTCGACCCTGATGAAACTACGACCAGCATTTTTATGAAATTTCTCACACCTAAAAGAAATCGCATACCGTTTTTAAGAAAAGCTACTGTACATATAAGAGTAAGTTTCTTTTTTTATCGACTTTATTCTTTGTTTTCTCGTAATATATCGATTTCCATCTTGATTCATTCAGTACAGAAACAATATAACATGATATTGTCAGCTTTGTATACAGGTAGATCCACATGAAACATGAATAATTTTTAGTGAATAGCTCAATTTTAATGATGTCATTAAACTAATATGTAACAATAAACAAAAGGAATCAGTAGTATATTTCTTCAGTTTTAATTCTCATGGTAACACAACACATAAGATTGATTCATTACTTTTAAATTAACTCAATTTATTCAATAGATACGAAATCAGACCAACTTCTTTACCGATTTCTTTCATAGATAATGTAGATTGTTTCAATTGATATCATGAATGGATGAGTGTTAGATTACCATTGAGAACCTGGGAACACTTAGGGGCCGATTCACCTCAGTATGGGACTCCTCAACAGTGCACATCGGTGATCCCGTACGTGGAATTCGAACCCAGGACCTTCAGTCTCGAGGGCGAACGCTTAACCTTTAGATCACTTAGCCGGCAGCATTTGCCAACGGGATCGCCGACATGCACTGTTGAGAAGTCCCATACTGAGACGAATCGGCCTCCCAGTGTTTCCAGGTTCACAATGGTGATCTAACACTCATTCATTCATGATATCAATTGAAACTCAACAACCCCCACATTCTATACTCAGAATGTAGGTTGTTTTTGATTTTGTCAAACTTTGGCTACTTATAAGTAGTTAAAGTGTTTAATGCAAAAAATGCTTGAAAAGGTTATTTTTATTTTTTATGTGATTAACTAGATAAGTTATGTACACATGGACTGGAGCTAATAATGTAATTATGGACTAGCTGTTTTGTCCAGTTTGGAGATTTCCCTTAAGTTGAATAATTCAAAGTTCACTCACGATTAACAGATTAGTGAGCAACATAGATTTTGATCTTCCAAGTAGTGGTTTTTTAATAGTAGTGTGAATAGTTGAAAGCATGAGTCAATTGAAGCTAGACCATCAAGGAAAACCTGGAAGCACTGGTATTAGACCACCACCAACCATGCGAATACTAAATCTCCACAAAAAAACCCTTTCTGACTAGTGTGAATATCAAGTAAATCAAACTGGTAAACTACAAATCAGCTGAAAAACGAGTCATAAACTCCAACACTAACTATATTTTAAATACGTTTATGGATAAGAGGCAACCTTAATGTATACAAACATTCCAACAGACAGTAATCAACTATAGTTCTTAATATCAACAAGCTTGTACCTGGTCCTACGTTGCAGCTGACCGACTAACTGAACAACAAGCCTTTACAAACAATAAAAGTTTAGAATGTTAAATTTTTCAAATTCTGTTTACAGACAGAATATGTTTTCTCTTATAACGTTTTTGAATGTTTCAGAAAGTTCCCTTTAAATTTTTGGTTGTGTTAGAGAATCCGTCAGGGAGCACCAGTTCCCTCAAGATTACAAGTACACCTTGTTGACGAGTGCCAAGTAGCACGAAACCCGGGTCCAGGGTTTCCTGTTGACCACCTCCAACCACCATCTTATCTCAACATAGTGCACACAGTTTCGAGCCACCTAGACTAGTGGTTACATTGCAACTTGATCGATAGCATTTGATCAGCACTAAGATGGACTTGACACGCATGACATTGATCACTACCCAGTGATCAATCAATTGTGAAAATTAAGAAACAGTTAGTAAAAGCAGTTTTTTCATCACGATGCGTTTAAATGTTAGTTCACCTGAATTGAAATCTATACTTTATATTTGATGCGTAGATTCAGGTTAACACTAAGGACTAGATGAGAAATCACTGGTTGTTATTAAGTAATAGATAAGGAGATCCTATTCAGAGGTTCAGATATGGGGGTTGTGTTAACTTAGATCGTCTTATGATCACATTAAAAATCAACAGTCTTCACACCCCAATACTGATAATTACCATGTTTAGTGAAGTTCGTAAGCCTGACTTTAGGTGGATGTATCATTAAAATATTTTTGAGACTGGAATGAGGCAGCTCACTAATGACCATATATACATATGTTAATTATTTTTGATTTAAGTTAAAGAACTACTTTACGTCTTTTGTTTGATTTACAGCCTTCGAAGCTGGATAATTAAATAGAAACATTTTGTTACTCTATTATATTTATTTACTTTCCTCATTTGACCAACAGGAACTGTCTACCTATAAGGCATGCAAATGATACAAGCAGTATTGTTTGATTAGAATTAATTGATCACTATGATGTACTAGCGTACACGAGGTACACTTAAATCCATGAGATACCTTAGAAATTCGTTAAAATATTTTTAACTACTAGCATTCATTTCAGTAGATAAAACGCCTCAAGTTAAATTTAATTGACATGTTTGTCAGATCTTCGCCGTTATTACAAAACACAGTACTGCACTTAACTCCACTTGTGACACTGCTAGGGTTACTACCAGTCCTAAGCCCAGATAAATGTGGAGAATTGAGCGGGATTCATTAAGGACAGGTCATGTACAGATCAAATTGAGACACTACGGATCATTGTTCAGTAATCAATAGAATGGAATTCCTTGATTATGAGAAAGTATTTGACAATGTGGATAGGAGACCATTATAGAAAATTCTTCGGCACTATGGAGTGCCTGAGAAAATCGTCAACATCACCCAGGATTCATACGACTTACTACACTGAGAAGTCATACATGGAGTCCAGTGGACAGATGCATTCCAAGTGAGGACCGGTGTCAGACAAGGCTGCTTACTCTCCCCTTTCTCTTCCTTCTAGTGGCTGACCAGATTATGAAGACCTCTACATCTCAGGGGAAGCATGAAATACAATGAATAGGTTGGATGCAGCTAGACGATTTGGACTTTGCAGATGACATGGCTCTTCTATCCTATACACATCAACAAATGCAGGTCAAGAGAACTAGTGTACCAACAGCCTCTTCATCAGTAAGCCACAACATACGCAAGGGAAAATCAAGATCCTCAAATAAAATAACGAGAACAACAACCCAGTCACACTTGATGGAGAATTTCTGGAAGTGATGGAAACTTTCATGTACTTAGTCAGCACCATTAATGAACGGAGAGGATCTGATGCAGATGTAACGTCATAGATAGGCAAAGTAAGGACAGCATTCCTATAATTGAACAACATATGGAAATCAAAATAACTGTCTGTCAATCAACATCAAAGTCACAATCTTCAATATGAACGTCGAGACCTTTAATACAGGCATTTAAAAACAATAATCAATATCCACTGACCAGATAACATCATTGACAACCTACTGTATAAGCGAACAAACCAGCTTCCAGGTGAAAAAAAAATTACGAAAACACGTTGGAGGTGGATATGATATACATTGAAGAAATCAACAAACTGCATCACGAGACAAGCGCTTACTTAGAATCTTGGATGTGAAAGTAAAAGAGGAAGAAGATGTAACATATTGTTTTGGGAATAGGGGGCAGATATGAAAAGAATTCATAAGACCTGATAATAACTGGAAAGGATTTCCCAGTACAGAGTTCAACTACACTGAGTGTTAGACAGTTACCCATTAGTGGCACTGAATATTGGTTATACAATAACGCGAATTAATTGAATTTATACCATCCAAACCATTGGATGCCAGCTCAATAGTTGGAAGGTTGAGTATTGGTCAAGAGATCTCAGTGTGGTAGAGTTCTGAATGCATATTCCCACTATGGAGTTCCATACTAGAACGAAATGGCTATCTAGTAATTCATTAATTGAGATCAGTTCTTCACGTAACTTATGAAGCTAAACAATTTCCACAATCCGTTTAAACTTATGGTAACTTATCTTATTACTTTAATGGTTTGAATAATTTTTTCTAGTAAGCGTTTTTTTAGCGAGTTGGTTTTCTACGGGATGGGGTCGCTAACCCCATGTCCAACCCTCCTCCTTTACCCGGGCTTGGGACCGGCAGTAGCCCCCGGAGGAGCTACAGGCGGAGTTAACTTATCTTATTATGAATTATAAAATATCTACATATTCGTGTAAAGCTATCATAATTAATTTGTAGTGGCTGGCCCTATGTTGCACCCACATAGCTTATTCTAGCTTCTAGACAAACCAATCAATCCATTTTTCCCAAGCTACATTTTGACATTCTCACTCATTCGCTTATCATTATTGACTATTTTCATGTAAGCGTATGTATGTTTATTTCCTATCTTACTTATTACATGTCTGTAACTTATTTTTTGTCTAACGATTCAAGCTTGGTTAGATCAAGTTGGCTAACATAACTTTTCGAATTTGTTTTGCTTTGCTCTCTCCTCTTCGTTCCCTTCACTCTGTCACTAATTGTCTGTTCTAATTAACGATTGTACAAAATATAAGCATTCAAAATTTCATTCTTGTGTTTGATTTATTTAATTCCGTTATTCATTAACGCGAATTAAGTTGATCATTATATACAAGGGTAGCTAATATCAATCATTCAATAACGATTATTCGTCCTATCTAACTGGATTCAGATACAGGGTCAATAAAAAATTAACTCAGTAACAAAATGATTTCTCTTTTTACTAGACGCCTTTCTATTTTCTGTAGTTGAAATCATGAGTCAATTGAAGCTAGACCACCACGGAAAACTTGGAAGCACTCGATGACCGTTTCGTTCTATTGTGGGACTCCTCAACAGTGCGCATCCACAAATCCACCTCGCAAGATTCAAACCCAGGACCTATCAGTCGCGCTTAACCATTAGACCACTGATTCCGTTATTCATTAACGCGAATTAAGTCGATCATTATATACAAGGGTAGCCAGGATGTATATTTCGACAACAATCATTTCATAACTATCATTCATTCGATTTAATTGGATTCAGATACAGGGTCAACAAAAATTCTGATAATGATCATATGCTCACTAGTGACTGGCTCCATGAGGGATTTCCTGGAGTTCTTGTGAGAAGTAGTAACCAGTGGAGTTCAACCAGGTCTGTTGTGAGATATCAACTCACTGAAGACAATTGGTGAATGGTCGCTCAATTTCGTGGATTGATCGAAGTTAGACACTAACACCATTGGATGAAGGCCGGCTAAGTGGTCTAGAGGTTAAGCGCCCCCGCGCGAGACTGACAGGTCATGTGTTCGAATCGCGCGATGTGGGATCGTGGATGCTCACTACTGAGGAATCCCACAATTGGACGAAACAACCATCCAGTGCTTGCAGGTTTTCCATGTTGGTCTAGCTAGCTTCAATTGACCTATGATCTCAACTATATGACTTCATGGAAACCTTCCACCTGAATAAAAGATCAAGATTGAACAAGAAGTTCACAATTAATCAATATTCAGTACTATTATGACTATTGAAATTTACTTAGTATTGTTTGTTTAGATCTTCCCATTGATGTTTTAGGACTGCAACTGGTCAGTCTCTAATTGGCATATGTGCACACTGTGCGTATTGCCTCGATATAGCCTAAATTCACAAGCATGGTAATCAAAGATGGATAATGGCTAGCAGTGGAATCCAGTTTGACGTGCGTTTCGTCCTAAAAACATCAATGGGAAGATTCAAACAAACAATACTAAGTAAATTTAAACTTCACCCCATTGTACAAGCAAGTGACTATCAGGACTCAGTGGCCGAGTGGATAACGCGATGGCATTTAAAGCGAAAGGTACTGGGTTCGAGTTCCAGAGTGAACATCAACTCTGTGATGTGTCAGCTACATCCAGCTGATGAGTCCCAAATAGGACGAAACGCGCGTCAAACTGGATTCCACCACTGCTAGCCACTATCCATATTATGATTATTATTTTTTCATAAAATTTTAACAAAAAATTAATGGAATAATACAGATATACGATTAAATAGTCTTAGATTAAAAAGTTAATTATGTTTTCTTTTGAGGTGAATCGAATTTGGTTATTTCCCCCCCTCCCCGCCTAGTTTCTACTTTTTCATTCATTTCTATTGTTAGAATATTAGATTGACAGTCACTATAATAATAATAGTTCCAGTAATAGTAGTAATATTAATAGTATTAATAGTAATAATAATAGTAATAGTAATAGTAGTAGTAATAGTAATGATAATAATAATAGTAGTAATAATAATAGTAATAATAATAATGGTAATAGTAATGATAATAGTAATAACAATAATACTAATACTAATAATAGTAATAATAATAACAGTGTTTATAGCCTTTAATTGTAATGAGGTTTTCTTTTTCTAGAAAACAATCAATCTATGAAATTAGAAAGATTTCAAAGGGAGGAAAAAAATGAAGATCAAGTAATCAATAAAGTAAGTTTTCTACTTAGTTCTTTAATTACAGGTAACTTTGATGAGAGAGTCAATTCCTTTATAAAGTAATTATAACTTATTATATAAAAAGGGTTGAATGAATTTTTTTTCTGGTTAGCATTTTTTTAGCGAGTTAGTTTTCTACGGGATGCGGTCGTTAACCCCATGCCCAATCCTCCTCCTTTACCCGGGCTTGGGACCGGCAGTAGCCCCCAGAGGAGCTACAGGCGGAGACGTGAAGAACTACGAAAGTCATTATCCAGAAGATACAAGTGTTTATTAACAGTTATCTATGTAAGATACTTCGGATCCGTTGGCCAGACACTATCAGCAACAAGTTACTGTGGGAGACAACAAACCAGATTCCAGTGGAGGAAGAAATTAGGTAGAAGCGATGGAAGTGGATAGGACGCACTTTGAGGAAATCACCCAATTGTGTCACAACACAAGCCCTCACATGGAATCCTGAAGGCCAAAGGAGAAGAGGAAGACCAAAGAACACATTACGCTAAGAAATGGAGACAGACATGAGAAGAATGAACAAAAGTTGGATAGAACTAGAAAGGAAGTCGCAGAACAGAGTGGGTTGGAGAAAGCTGGTCGGAGGCCAATACTCTATTGGGAGTAACAGGCGTAAGTAAGGTGAATGGAATTGATTCAAGGAGTGGTCTTTTACTACTTAATAATAATAATAGTATTAATAGCGATAATGTTGCCTTGATTCCTTAAACATCCACTATAAACCAATGGTAGTGAGTGAAAAGGTATTTGGATTTAGGTATACTATACTGATGAACTAATCTAATTTAAAAAATAATGGCTAGTGAGATGGTGGAGAAGATTTGTAGCTTAGGTGGATGATTTCGATGGAGTTTTGTTCTCTGAGCTGGATGGTTTGATCGTGGGGCTTTCACCATCCTTCTGAACGACATCATCAGCACCAACTTCGGGTAGAAGTGTTTGAAGTGTTCGAATTTCTCCACATGTGGTTCATAGGTTGTTCTGTACACCTCGATGTTGATTGGTTCTTGTTGACCTTAAATCTGTCATTGTTTATTTCCTTGTTTTGGTTGCATCTCCCATTGGTTTGATTTTTGTTCCTATGTTTGTGCATAATTTTCCTGATTGGTTGATAAATTGGATTGATTTCAATGTGCTTGTTTATTGCTGATGATCTGAGTACCAAGCTTCTAGAAATTCTCAGGTGTTTATGGAATTGCTTATATCCAAAATCTTCACATTTTTCCAATCGAATGGGTGTCCGAAGTTGTCCACGTGCGTTGATATAAGTGAAGACATGTCATGGCGTTTGACTGTTACTTGATGTTCGTGCAGGCGAAGATGAAGGGGGCATCCGTTTTCTCCGATATAGTGTTTGTTGCAGTTGGCACAATTTATTTTGTAGATGATGCTTGGTTTGTTTTCTCTTGTCATTTCATCCTTCTATTTGCATAAGATTGAATAGAGGGATTTTGTTAGTTTGTGAGCAACACCTATTCCGAAGGTTTTCAGCAGTCTCTTTGTCGTTTCTGATATACCTTTTATATATGGTAAGGTGGTCCTTTTGTTGATTTCTGTGCTTGATTTTGTTTCTGCTGATGGGTGCGCCTAGTATTTTTTGATGAAGTTGGTTGGGTAGCCGTTCTTTTGAAGGATGGTTTTCAACTACTTTTCTTCATTCTTCCGTGCTGTAATTGTGTTGCAGTGTGTCCTCCTTTTGAACAAAGTCGTTAGACTCTTGTTCCATGGTGAACTTGATGTCATTGAAGACGTTGTTGATCAGCCTGTAGGTGTTTTATAGTTTATCCTTTTTGACGATGACGAATGTGTCGTCCATATAACGAATCCAAATTTTTGGCTTGATCACTGGTAAGATCGCGGGTTCTAGTCTCTGCATTACTGCTTCTGCGACAAGTCCCGATATTGGTGATCCCATCGGTGTCCCTTTTGTTTGTTCGTAGATTTTTTCGTTGGGCATAAATCTATGAGTTCTAGTGAACCTTGACTTTAATGCTTCGTGTACTGTGCGAGATTTTCGTCGGTGGTGAGAAGCAAAGATAGAGTTTCTTTTGCTAAGCTTGGTTCAATTTAGGTGAATAGCACTGTTACATCGGAAGATATCATCAGCTTGTCGTCGTTGATTTGAATGTTCTTAATTCGGTTCAGGAATTGTGTAGCTGATTTGATGGAATGGTTCGACAAATTCAACTAAATGTTTCGATATTCGTGAAATTTCTATTGACAAATTGTACGTTGGCGTTCCGGGTAGTGCTACGATTGGACGTAGTGGGAAAATTCTAGAATGTCAACGTGTAGCTTCCCTATTCTATGAATAAGAAGGATCCCCTATGTGCCTATTGGCTGTCCGAAACGATGATTTACTTTCGGCCAAAAAATTATAAATACATGAGATTTTTGAACTATATTTTGACACTGTGTTGGGAATAACATTTCTACTTACTAGTCTTCTATCTTGCGACCTTGCGCGTTCGACCGTCCAAGTAGTCCAGTAGTACGTGGCATAGCAAGAATCTAAAGCTCTCAATATAACACAATACAATCATCAAAAAGTACAAGTAAACAATTGTCTACACAAGATAATCAATATTGGTTGACCGGATACCATCCGTAACAACCCACTGTGGGAGAGAGCAAACTAGCTTCCAGTTGAAGAGGAAATTAAAAAAAGACGCTGGAAGTGGATATGATATACAATGAAGAAGTCAACAAACTGCATCACGAGACAAGCGCTTACTTAGAATCCTGAATCTAAAAGTAAAATAGGAAGAAAATGTAACACATCTGTTATGTCCCGATATGAATAGTGAATGGTAACTTTGGGATCTATTTATGAACCACTACTATGCATATAATTTTTATCGTGTAATTGTTAAATAACTAAACTATTCATATTCATGTCCTCCTTATTATGAGCTTTATTTCGACCCATAGAATATTACTGCACGATTTACCATTCTTGAATTATGCCCTGTCTATTATTTACTATCTCCACTATTCACAGCCACATTTGGCTAAATCTCGTACAAATGTAGTTCCCTATTTTATGGTACGATGTGGTCTGTTTGGTTGGTATATAAACTCAGTATGTTTGAGAATAATGATTCATATTGAAGAGGCTGTTATTGATGTTCTGGACTTAACTGGATGGGCTAGGCGGAAAGCAGGACTGATAAGGATTCTAGACTGCTCGCACGGATTTTATGCGTCATTGGTCCGATCGATAATTCACTGCTCTCTAATTGGCGATCACAAGATATAACAGCATTGCTTTGGGAATTGAGGGCAGACATGAAGAGAATGAATAAGACTTGATAACAGCCGGAAAGAATTCCCCAGTACAGAATTGGATGGAGAATGCTGGTGGGTGGCCTACACTCCTCCATAAGGGGTAACAGGAGTAAGTAGTAAGTAAATAAATAAGTAAACATTCATTTACTTAATCACTAATTGATCATCTGAAATATTATATATATTCTTTGATTTCTAAGCCTTACAAGTAGTATCAACTAACCTCTTAATTCCAAATCCTATTCAAAACTCCTACTGTGAAATTCTTGGTTTGTGACTACACTACTTACTAATAATCAGCATTTATCTGTTTTTCTTGTACTATATTGGTTAACTTAATTGTTGATAAACTGGATATTCTCTGTTTGGTTAAAACACATTTTGCTTCCACAGACATTTTAAAAAAATTATATATATTGGTTGTTTAAATCATCCCATTGACGTTTAGGATTGTCATTAATCAGTCTCACATGACATATATACATCCTATACAGATTGCCTCGACATTGACATTAACTCACAAGCACTATGAGCAGAGTTGGTTGGTGATTAGTAGTCGAATCCATGATGCGTGTTTCATTCTATTTGAGGCTCTTCAGCCAGATGTATCCGATACATTGCACAGTTAATGTTCACTCTAATACTCGAATCAAGTAAAGTTCACATCAAACATCATCGCATTATCCACTCAGCTACTGAACTCAGATAAATACTGGGAAAATTCAAACAAACAATGAATAATGATTAAAATTCACCCTGTTGCATATGCCAGTGGGTATCTGGACTGAGTAGTTAAGTAAATAATGGGATTGAGTTTGAATTGAACGGTATTGGGTTCTAGTTTTAGAATGAATGTACATTCATCAGGTGAATCTCAAATAGAACGAAATGATGTGTATCCTGAATTGCATTGCTAACCACCATCCAACTTTGATTGCAAATTTCTTTTTCTCGCACTTGACTGCTTTATGCTAGACTGCAATTTTGGCTTTAACTAATTATGACTTATTGTGTAACTATATATATATTATTTATAGATAGTTATTTCCGTGTAATCTAGATCATCATCTGACTCAGATAACTCTCGGATGCATTATATAAGTGAATTCGATCTTTAACCAAATGAATGTAACAATGTCTTTTTGGGTTTGCTATGCGATAAATTATTCATTGCCACCAAATGCCCTGGTACGGCCGAGAGTGGGGAGAGTCCGCTCCCTCTCTCCAAATACTTTCATATGGCCACGTGTAGATAGCTTCTGCCAGGGAATTCCTACTCATTGCCTTCTCGTGGCATCACTGTTCGTTACGAAATCGATAGGACGAAAAGCGAATGTCGAGCGCTTTAACCGAGTTGGTAGACCCTCCATGTCCACCTCGGGGAGTTGGAAAACCCTGCTTCCAAACTAATGGTGCACATGGACTCCAGTATCCTTAGGGAACAAATGGTATATGAACCAATCATTGATCACCAGCTATCATGGGACTGCATCTCCTTACGATGTTCCACTGCCTTGTGGATCAGATCTTTAGGTCAAAGGCTCCGGGTGTGGTCCCCTAAGAAAACCACTTGCTTCGGTTTGGGCACCCGGGCAGTATCACAGTCCTCACACAAATCAAATGAGATTTGTGTAGCGCATATATATCTGATGTCCCTTTGTACCAATATTTATGTGTTCAAATAAATAAATAATTCATTTATATCACCTGGATTTTTAGTGGATACAGATCAGCTTTTCTTTTCCGAGAACCTTTAATGGTTATTGAAGTTCGTCTGTATAGCAGACTTTTAACGGTATTTAGCTTAATGAATTAAAAACGGTAGTTATATATTGCTTCCTTAAGGGATTTAAACATAAATCATTCATTCCTACATTTAACATTGGTTGTCAGGTTATTACTGACTAACTCTGAAAAACTGAACTGAATACACTGAACAATCACTTGACAGTTCTTTGAAATATACATCATGTATAATGTTCATTCTTATAATTTAATCTTATAAAGCGAAATCATGATTTTATAGTTCACATTACAAAGCGACTCTATTGAGATAATTGTTGAAAACTAGGAAGGATTAGAAAACTGTTTCATAATAACGTAAGACTCTTCAGTGGCAATACGCATCCTATAGACTATTGAGTTGGGATCCAATAGTTTCGGATGTTTAACTTAAATTAGTCCGCAATACTACGTAACTATTATCTAGTGTCATTTGTGGATAAGTATCTTACATCAGACATGACTGAGCTCTGCTAGTCACGGCTTTTCACTAGAACAATAGGAGTTGGCTCTCTAAACTAGTCACTGATGAAAATAGAAGGGCTTTCAGCTTATATAGTTTGAAGGGATTGTTAAATTTTGTAGTTTTCACCACGGACAACCATGAAAAACCACGAAGCAGTGGACATTTGGGTAAGGATATAGTATAGGGATGAGCTTGGAACAACCGTGACGAATTTCCGGCTAGTCATTAACCAATCAGAAAACACATTTTATAAATGGATAGTTTTTAGGAAAGAAGACAATGATGCTTCGAAAGTAAACAGATTTTATACAACTAATAGATCTATTTGATGTATTTGATAGGTTCATCTACCTGTAAACTGGAAAACAATGACAAAAAAACTCGTCTTAGTTTATACAGATTGTCCATATTCTCGAACCCTTGAAATGGTTCAAGCAGATTTTCAAGAGTTCCCGCATCGTTTTTTGTTAGAATTAGGTATTTACGGTTAGGTTTAAGGGTTGATGGTTAGGGTTTACTTCACAAGCTGGTATCGCGTATAATATAGAGAATGCTTCATAACCATATGGATGAACGAATTACATTCAAATATCCAAGAGTTGCTGTCTGATTAGTTTATCCATAAACTATTGTGTCATTAACTTGAGATTTATTTCAGAATAAAATGTTTAGGGTTAAGATCTGGGGATACTATCTATCCGCCTGTTACATGAAGTCTAAAGTGAGAGAATTAAGCATTTAGTATATTCAATGCCATCGCCTTTACTCTATGACGGAAAAGAACAATTCCTCGCTACTGTTTTAAACGTTATAAGTAGTATGCAACGATATTTCTTTTTCTTGTTATATGTGATACTTGAATTACGTACAAAAGTATAAGTCTCATTGTTGGTTCTTAATTGGCATATCCTCGTATTATTCTTTTATTAATATGCGTCGGTCCAGGTATGGCAACTTGGACCGATGCATATATGTGCCTGGTCCTACGTTGTAGCTGACTGACTGAATATTTGTTTCATCCAGTACCCTATTTCTGTGTGTTATTACATATCCACTACCTCATTACTTGGAACTCAATAATAATTGACTGACAGTCTCTTCTTTAAAAAAAGAAACGCATAGAATAGCCCACGATATATCTTCCTATAATTGAAACCAAAATATGATAATGAGAATGATACTAGTGTTGGTTGTAATTTGATACTCAATACTAATAGTTTTATGGATTTGTTATGAAATTAACACTACATAGAATATGATGTATTGTATGGCTATTCCAATGAACTGAATATTGACTACGGTCATAATATGGATGTAAACCACTGATTTAGGATTCAACAATGTTACCGTTTAGTATTTAATCAATCCACAGTTTAGATGTTAAGCGTTCTCTCGTGTGCAGTGTCGAAATATTGACTAAATCTCGCCTGGAGCCCTTTTAGTATTACTCCCAGTCTCAAGCCCGGATAAAGTAGGAGGATTGAGCGACCTACACTCTACTAGGGGTAACAAGTTTAAATAAGTAAGTATATACCGACTACAATCACAATATGGATGTAAAATCAACATTAAGTACAATTCACACAACCTTATCATGAAGCAGAAGGTATCATCACTACGACCATCACCACCACCACCACCACCACAACAACAAGTCAATCTGAAAATTCAACATCACAAAAACAAAATATGATTACAAATTTTAATATTTATTCAATAATAATGATAATTAAGTTTCTGATAATTAGTAACAAGAAAAAACAATGTTGACAAAGTTCTTTCCATTTCTGGGTATATGTAGTTGTGGGCGTGAGTGTGTGTGCGCGCATGAGTGGGTACGTATGTATGTGTGTGTGTGTGCGCATGTGTACAGACGTCCAATTATATATGGCATTCCAAAGTAAGTTACATCAAGTGGAATACAAACTAGACATAACATATGAACTCATTACATAATCACGAAAATTTGGGTAAAAAAAAGGGGAACGTGAAATCATTCATTTCTGTTTATTAGATTAACCAATACTTCAACTACTAATCAATATGTATAACAAAACTAAAGTTGTAAAAGGAAAAGAAATAACACTGGACAGAAGAAAAAAAAATAACATCCAAACACGTAGATGAAAATACCTGGCAACGAAAAAAAGAGAAAACATAGAAGAAATGAGTAAAAAAAAATACACAAAAATCAAATCAAATTTCCGAAAACAAAAAACAATTACTACATACATGATTGATATAGTTGATTGACACAAAAAAATATTGAATAATTACTTTAATCAGAAGGGGGCTTTGTGGAGATTTCAGTATTTTCATAGTTGAAAGAATGAGTCAGTTGAAGCTAGAACACCCAGGAAAACCTGGAAGCACTGGACGGCCGTTTCGTCCTATTGTGGGACTCCTCAGTGGCAGTGCGCATCCATAACCTCGCCTCGCGAGATTCGAATCCAGGACCTATCAGTCTCGAGCCAGAGAACTTAACCTCTAGACTACTGAGCCGACATTAAATGTTGTTAATGTCTAACTTTAACCAATCCACGGAGTTGAGCAACCGTTCACCAATTGTCTTCAGTGAGTTGATATCTCTACAACAGACTTGGTAGAACTCCACTGGCCACTGCTTCCTACTAGAACTCAATGAATTATCTCTTGAAGTCAGTCACTAGTGAGCATATGCTCCTTACATGATCGATATAGTTGATTGACACAAAAAATATTTAATAATTACTTTAGTCCTATTCCTAACATAAATTTAATCAACTGTTACAATGATGGTAACAATAACGACAGGTGTCTACTTAGACATTTTGACTGGTGATAAAGATTAACATAGTAGTTACAATTCTCTGACCATTGAATATTGACAAATATTAGGTGCGAGACTGGTAGGTCCTGGGTTCGAATCTCGTGAGGCGAGATCGTGGATGCGCATTGCTGAGGAGCCCCACAATAGGACGAAACGGCCGTCCAGTGCTTCCAGGTTTTCTATGGTGGTCTAGCTTCAGTCGACTCATGATCTCAACTATATAAAATATCATGTTTGTCTGGTTCTGCCTAGTGATGATCAAATTATATCGATGAAGTTTGCAATGTGGTCATTAATTTGGGTGATTTGACATTGCGTGTATAATGTCGAGATATAAGGACAATTTAAAGTAGTGGGTAGGAGACCCTGTTTCACTTGGGTTAGGGTTAGTTGACTGTAGTCCACAATGTTAAGAGAAGTGATGATTCTTGTGAAACAGGATTGAACCAGAACTAGAGGATTTGGCGAACAAGATATTGATCACTAATCAACGATTAATTAGTTGTATATATAGGCCGTGCAGGTGGTCATTAACGGTCGTAAGAACCCAGTAGTAACATTCCTGACTGTGAAAACAGGATGACGCGGGTTCGGGACTCACACAGCTTCTCAGCACCCTCAAAAATGAGACCACGCCTTCCAGATGTGTGCCAACTTACATAAAACTTTGGTGTAGCATAGTTTCATATCAACTACTTTCAACGACCCATCATTTTCACATATATACTGATCCTGCTAGTCTCAGGTGGAAAGTCGCATGAATTTTAAAGCCCCAGTGAATTTTACATAAAATAATTTTGTTTGGTATGATAAAACAAGAATTTCGCTGTTGAATATTATAGATTAGAGAATACCATACCACAAACAATTCCTGATTAATATCACTTCCCTATTAATTAGAAGACAGGTCTTAATGTTTTATAAAATACTAAATCCTGTTGTTTGGTTCAATCTTCCCATTGATGTTTTAGGACTGCAACTGGTCAGTCTCTAATTGGCAGATGTGCATACTGAGTGTATTGCCTCGATATAGACTAAATTCACAAGCATGGTAATCAAAGGTGGATAGTGGCTAGAAGTGAAATCCAGGACGCACGTTTCGTTCTAAAAACATCAATGGGAAGTTTCAAACAAACAATACTAAGTGAATTTAAACTTCACCACATTGCACAAGCAAGTGACTATCAGGACTCAGTGGCCGAGTGGATAACGCGATGGCATTTAAAGCGAAAGGTACTGGGTTCGAGTTCCAGAGTGAACATCAACTCTGTGATGTGTCAGCTACATCCAGCTGACGAGTCCCAAATAGAACGAAACGCGCATCAAACTGGATTCCACCACTGCTAGCCACTATCCATCTTTGCTTACCATGCTTGTAAATTTAAATCATTAAATTGTTATCATTTGATTTACAATTTAGCAAACATTTTATGAATCTAAGATCAAATGCAAAAAATTCTATTACTACAATGAACGTTCTCTTTGTACATCACTTACACTCAACTATTTCTCATTATGTGATTTTATCCACTTCAAATGAAATTAAGTATACCATAGAAAAAGCATTACTTAGAGATAAACACTTATCATTTACTCTAGTACACTTTACCCTCTTTATCGAACTATTTCCATAAGAATTTTACTCAATGGCATACCAAGAAGAAAACAACCATAACAACAACAACAACAACACTTTCATCTTGTTTTTCATGCTTCTCTTACATCATTAACATAATTTTATTTTCTAATCAGAACTATACTCCATTCTTGTTGATTGAATAATAAATACACTTAGTGATAACTCTCTTGTTTCTGTTAAACTACCCCCTTACTTGTATAAAGCTTGATACCTCTATACATTGATTGATCTAACATATATATATGCCTCTTATAGATTACCAGTTATCTTATAAAGACAGAGAGAGGGAGAGAGAGCGGGGAGAAACGACATTAAAAAAAATTCCATAGGGAAAATAGTTCGGGGAATCGATAAAATTAGACGAATCCCTCTGGCACACACACACACATGAAAAAACATATACCTATCTACTTTTATATAAACAGAACCATTTCTGAAAATAATTTTCATCTATTCACTTGGTATTGCCTATTTGAGTCTTCGCATTGATGTTTAGGACTACAATTGATCAGATTCTTATTGGCATATGTGCATACATTGTGTATTGCCTCGATATTGTGTTATATCTAGAGCTTTAGATTCTTGCTATGCAGCGTACTACTAGACTACTTGAACGGTAGAACGTGCAACGTCGCAAGATAGAAGACAGAAGACTAGTAACTAGGAATGTTATTTCCAACATAGTGTCAAATATAGTACAAAAATCTCATGTATTTATAGTCTTTTGGCTGAAAGTAAATCATCATTTTGGACAGCCAATAGGCATATAGGGGGTCCTTCTTATTCATCCAATAGGGAAGCTATACGTCGATATTTTATAACGTTCCTCTAGCGGTGATTGAATGGAATGTCTTCGGCTCTTTCTGGGCTTCTTGAGGCTTCCTTGAGTTTACCAACGAGCCATCCTTACAATTGCCTTAATTCACAAGCATTATAAGCAAAGATAGATAGTGGCCAAATAAGATGAAACGCACGTCCTGGATTTCATTGCTAGCCACTATCCATCTTTGCTTATAATTTTCATCTATATTTGATCTAATTTTGAAATAATAATTGTGTGTAGTAATTAGTGCATTCTTAGTGTAATTTTTCAGTCAGTCAGTCAGTCAGTCACAACGTAGAACTTCGTATGTACGTACATCAGTTCGAGTTGTCATACCACATTAGCACAGAGATGCAGTTGTCGATTCAAATCCCATAGTGGTAGAAGTAGTAAGAGTATAAGCAGTATTCGGAAAGATTAGGGTTTGAAGATGTTATTCAAGGAGTATAATCCAATGAAATAAATTTGGAAAGAGAAAAAGATAGAGACATGAAGAATTCAGAAGACTAGAATTCGGCAGAACACAAAGAGTGTATGCACCTTCGCCATAGCAAACGATTTTCAGCCATATCATTCAAGGTCTCTAACCATCGATTGCTATCATCTCGCGAATCCCAACTAGGTAGCCTACACCTACCAACATGGCTCAGTCCAATTTTCAGTGACTTCATGGATTTTTGCCACGTTTTGGTCTGGCCGCCCCTAGCTTTCTTCCAACCTACTCCTACACCATAAAGCATTGCACGTCGGGGCAGTCGGTGGTTTGGCATACGTAACACGTGTCCCAGCCATCTCAACTGATGAAGTTTTTATTGTATTATGATACTTATTATCTAGACTCCGTCAATTCAATATAGTATTTTTTTTTATTGTCTATTTTGTGAAACATAAATTTTACAAAAAGAGATGAACAAAACTGAGAAGCTTCAAAAAAGTTATAATTGACATATGATTCCAATTTAAACATTAAAAACACGAAGTTCAGCGAACAGATCTCTTTTTATCAAATTTATTATCAAGGTATACAATCGTATCTACCAGTTCACCTGCTATTGCGGAACTAGGTTAATAGATCATAGCCAGCTCTCGCTTTCATCTCGGATGCGAGAACATGTCCCAGTGTGGTTCTACAAGGGTAAGAGAAAGGTAGTCAGAAGTTTCATTCTTGAACATCTAAACGACTCTAATCACTCCACTAATTCAGAGGTTGATTTTAAGGTTAAGTATGCAATTAGTACAAATCTACCTAGATTTCTTTGTATCCAACTACTTCAAATAACAGAAGCTCTTACCATCCATGAGCTCAAGCTTAGAATTGTGAGTACAAAAGAAGTACGTCCTACCGTTATCGTTACATTGACCTTAATCTATTGTTATTAGTAAGCATTTCGTAATCTCCCTCTCCTTTTACTTATGTCTCATATCCTCATGATTTTATTTATAATTGTTTCTGATATCCCTTTACTTAATTTTGCATCTTTATTACCTTTAATTATTGTAACAAAGGCATTTTGATTATCTTATCGCATTCATATGATAATTTGTTGTTAACTTATTCATTTCATTGTTATTATTCACACTACATAATCTACTATTATAATCTTTCGATTGCATCATGTTTACTAATGAGACTATAATTTCTGGACGACCTTTGGGCGACCCTCAAGTGACCCTGAAAATATCCACTTGCTAACTAGAGCTATTTTGAATTATTTTTTCTGGTTAACGTTTCTTTAGAGAGTTAGTTTTTCTATGGGATGGGGTCACTAACCCCATGACCAACCCTCCTCCTTTACCTGGGCTTGGGATCGGCAGTAACTCTAGAAGAGCTACAGGCGGACAGTCCTACTGTAAGGAGCTGAAACGTGAAGAACTACTACATCCATCGTCAAGAAGGTACAAGTATTTATAAACAGTTGTCTACGCAAAATATTCAACATTCACTGGCCAGATATTATCAGCAACAGCGTTTTATGAGAGAGGACAAACCAGCTTTCAGCTGAGGGGGAGATTAGGAAAAGACGTTGGAAGTGGATAGGACATACATTGAGGAAATCACCAAACTGCATCATGAGGCAATCCCTAACTTGGAATGCTGAAGGGAAGCGGAAAAGAGGAAGGTCAAAGAATACATTACGCCGGGAGATTGAAGGAGATATGAAAAGGATGAATATTAACTGGAAAGGATTGGGTAGGACAGAGTTGGATGGAGAATGCTGGTGCGCAGCCTATGCTCCTCCACGAGGGGTAACAGGCGTAAGTAAGTAAGTAAGTAACTAGAACCAAATGACGGTAATAAAGTAGTATGAGGAATTAGAATTACGATTTACGATTGACAGTCAGGGTTAGAAACTAAATTTAAAGTTTTCATCACGAACTGACAACAGCTAAGATGTCAAGATGCTATTTAACCAAATGGATAAATGAATTTCGTGCCAAAATCCGTGATCTGTTATCTTATATATGATTGGTTCATCTATAAATTATAGCCTGACCACTTGATAATGAGTTCGTTGAAGAAAATTATAAGTAATGTGAAACAGTTAATTTTTTTTATCTAATAATTACAACTACGTTTATTAACCTTAATCGCTTCAAGAAGTAATTAAACACACACACACACACAGAACTGAAGTTATGTGACTCGATTTGTGATTGACTTCACTGGAAGAAAACATATTTAATTGCTAATTACTATAGAATGACCTAGAATTATTTCAATAGAGTTCATATTCATTTATGATTATTGATGAGAGTATAACTAATGAATCATATTGGAGAATAAAGAGACAAATAATTGGTTCGAGTTCTAATGAGAGCGAGAGTATTTATGGTGTGCTTGATGGATGTTGTCGCAGTGTCGGTATGTTTCTGAGAGTTGTTTATTATTTGGAAAGCATGTTTCCGCCCAGATTCGAACCGGGGACCTTCTGTTGAATCTGACACATATGTGCTTCGACTTAAGTTGCCAAGTCATATTAGTACTTACTTACTTATGCCTGGTACCCCTCGTTGAGGAGTATAGGCCACCCACCAGTATTCTCCATTCAACCCTGTCCTGAGCCATCCTTTGCAGTTCTTTTCAGTTAACACTCATCCTTTTCATATCTCCTTCAATTTCCCGGAGTAATGTGTTCTTTGGCCTTCCTATTTTCTGCTTCTTTTCACCACTCCAAGTTAGCGATTGCCTCGTGATGCAGTTCTTTAATGTATGTCTTATCCACTTCCAACGTCTTTTCCTAATTTCCTCTTCAGCTGGAAGCTGGTTTATCCTCTCTCATAAAACGCTGTTGCTGGTAGTATCCGGTCAATGAATGTTTAGTATTTTGCGTAGACAACTGTTTATAAATACTTGTACTTTATTGAAGATAGATATAGTAGTTCTCCACGTTTCAACTCCTTACAGTAGGACTGTCTTGACGTTCGTATTGAAGATTCTCACTTTGAAACTAGTTGACAGTTGTTTTGTTCTTCAATTGTAGGAATGCGGTCCTCGCTTTGCCAATCCTTGCCTTTACATCTGTATCAGATCCTCGTTGTTTATCAATGATGCTTCCCGGGTACGTGATTGTTTTCACATCTTCCAGAGTTCCGCCATCAAGTGTAATTGGCTTTCTCCGTGTTGTATTTGAGAATCTCCTGCTTTTTCCTTTAGCCCTCAACATAGAAAAAGTAATAAGCAAGATTCTCAAATACAATACGGAGAACGTCAAGCCAATCACAGTTGGTAGCGAAATGTATATATAAAATACGAATGTACGGCTTTCGTCAAAATGAAAACTTTCTTCTTTTTCTTCTTCAAGATCTTTTTAATATCTGATGCAACAACCATAATTAGTTAGACACAGAGTATTAGGAAATAATGGTAAATCAGTTGATGAGGTCATGAATCTTCATCGACTGAGATGGTTAGGCCACGTGTTACGTATGCCTGAACACCGATTACCACGACGCGCTATGCTGACTAGTGAAGGGGATGGTTGGAAGAAAGTTAGGGGTGGCCAAACCAAAACGTGGCATCAGTGTTTGAAGTCACTAACTTCTAGTCTGAGCCATGTTGGCAGATGCAGACTACTTGGTTGGGGTCCGCGTGACTATCGTAACCAATGGTTGGAGACTCTGTGTGACATGGCTCAGAATCGATCACAATGGCACAAGTGTTAACACTCCTTATCTTCCCTTAAACCTTGAGATTGAAATTGCTTCATAACGTTCTTCCTTCCTATACTATATCTTTATGTACAACCTATCTTTTATATACTACCACCACTAAATTAATTACTTCTATGAATCCGGTGTTCATTTTGTTGTGCTAACGAGGTATGACAACTTAGACCGATGCATATATGTGCCTTGTCCTACGTTGTAGCTGACTGACTGACTGACCATAATTAATTAGAGCATTTTCTTTCTTTCTTTCTTTGTTCATAAATTCCAAAGTCATACAAATTCTTGACTGAATCTTATAGACAAATAGTGATATTTCACATAAAACCAACGTTATAACCTAATGAAACACGTACACTTGCTCAGTGATTAGAAATGTGCTCGATAAAATCAATATTTTTTTCTTTTTTTTTAAAGAAAACATTCAATTGGTTTATGGCATATTTATGTATTGATTAAAATATGCACTAATGATTCATTCAATTATTGATTAAATTTATTTGAAATATATAATTATTGGAGTTTTATTGTTTTAATAAAAATAATTATCATGTGCTTACTAGTAACTAGTTTGAAGATGAATTCTCTGGAGTTCTAGTAGGAAGCAGTAACCAGTGGACTTTAGCCGTGTCTGTTGTTAGGCAGTAACTCACAGAAGACAATGGTGGACGGTTGCTCAATTTCATAGACTGGTTGAAGTTAGACATTAACACCGTTGGATACCGGCCGGCTCAATGGTCTATCGGTTAAGTGCTTGTGTACGAGACTGATAGGTCCTGAGTTCGAATGTCGCGAGGCGGGCCCGTGAATGCGCACTGCTGAGAAGTCCCACAATAGGACGAAACGGCCGTCCAGTGCTTCCAGGTTTTCCATAGTGGTCTAGCTTTAATTGACTCATGATTTCAACTATATAAAATTACTAAAATCTTCACAAAACCCCCTTTTGAGAATTCTATTCAAATTTAACTTATAACTTCATTCTATATGATAAGCAAAGATGGATAGTGGCTAGCAGTGGAATCCAGGACGCGCGTTTCGTCCTATTTGGGACTCGTCAGCTGGATGTACCTGCATCTCAGAGTTGATGTTCACTCTGGGATAACGCGATGGCGTTGAAGCGAGGGTACTGGGTTCGAGTCGAATT
>NC_031495.1:37894621-37946801 GCF_000237925.1 Schistosoma mansoni
TAGTTCAGCAAGTTAGATATGCAAGAACCACCATCTGACGAGTCCCAAATAGGACGAAACGCGCGTCATCAGTTCCATTGCTAGCCACTATCCATCTTTGCTTATCATGCTTGTGAATCAAGGCTATATCGAGGCAATACGCACAGTATGCACATATGCCAATTAGAGACTGACCAGTTGCAGTCCTAAAAACATCAATGGGAAGATTCAAACAAACAATACTAAGTGAATTCATTCTATATGATCCATCTATCTTAATCATCCGATGACCTAATCTTCTATATACCTGGCTTATGAATCACGTATGATTGATTTTACAGACAAGAACACTAAAACTCATTTAGTGTTGTTTACTTGTATCTTCTCATTGTTATTTATACTCAATTATTTGGTTTCGAGCTTAATATATACGATTGTACAGCTTGATAATAAATTCGTTGAAAAGAGATCTTTTCGCTGAACTGCGTATTTTTAATGTTTAAATAGGAAATATATATTAATCTTGTTCTTATCCTTACATAACGGGTTGTTATAACTCATCGATTACATAATGTTATCTTTAGACTTCACTATTTAACCGTTGAGTTACCGTGCAATTACATATTTAAGCAGAAACATTATGATGCATTGTCAATTTGATTAACCAGCATTTATTCGGTATCAAATTAAGTGTAGGGGCTTGATAAGTAACTAAACAAAAAGAGATATTTCACCATTCACCTTGTGTTTTTAGTGTCTTAATGGAGATATTTGACATATTGAAATGGCAGATTTACTAGTTGGATGTTATAATGCATGAATACATGACTGCAATATATTTATTTGACAGACAATCCTTAGTTTTTACACACTTCTCAATTTCCATGCTTTCACAATACTTATTGGATTATATAGAGTTGAGATCATGAGTCAATTGAAGCTAGACCACCATGGAAAACCTAGAAGCACTGGACGGCCGTTCCGTCCAATTGTGGGACTCTTCAGTAGTACTGTAAATGTTTTCAATCAAGATTGAAGGTCATTCATTCATTATTGAATTCTTGCATTGATGAAATTAGATCTATATAAAGAAATAATTGATTCAATCTCTCGCACTAAATTTACACCTACTTTCAGTTTAAACTGAAATTGTTTGATAAGAAGTATTTTAGCAGAACATACTGAATCAGAGTTCTCCTCCTTGTCAGTCAATAAACAATTTTTAAGCTGTTGGCAATGCTGTTTTCTGTCATATACAGTCAGACCAGACTAAACACCTATACTTTCATTAATCTGCCAAAGCAGTCAACAAAAACATACATATGATATGGGTAATGTATGTTGATTGATTGAAGTTATCAAAATTTACATTCCTGAATAGTGATATAAGATTAAAATGGTGAGAGGTAACTATGATGAAAATAATGATGACATCACCATTTACACCAGCAGAACATTAAACGAATGATAAGAATCATAAGACAAGCAAGATTAAGTGGAAACGGTGAGACTATGATTCGTGGATGACCTTCGGGTGATGCTTATGTAACCTTGAGAAAACACCTACTTACTAGGGTCAAAAGAGGGTTATAGATTAGTGTGAAGAATTAATCTCAAAATATTATTTAGTCATGTGGATAAGTGAACTTTGCACTAAAATCTAAGGATTGCTATCTTTATTGGTTCGTCTATAAATTATAGTCTCGCCATGAGAAGTAGAGCTATAAGAAGAAATTAACATAAATGTTTAGAAATTTTTACGTAGTGGTAAAGATTGGATGCATCCATTCAGCTGTTATGACTGACTGTTTATATAATTAACAAATATAGGGTTACAGTTATCTTGTAAACTTCAGACAAGAAACTACCACATTTTCTTACAGGGCCCAGATAATAGAACTATTGGTTTACTAGAATGGTAATATCGTTTAGTCTGACCACAGCATTTATCAATCTAGTTTAAAACCAGTACACCAAAAATACACTAGTTGTCATATGTCAGGCGCTTAAACCGGGTTGGTGGGTGTTATAATTGTATTTTTGCTAATAAACGACCCAGCTATTCCTATTGCTTAGTATTCTTATACAATGACACTCGACAAGACCCCAAAATCAGAACACTTTGAACAAGAATCAAATTGTATTCAAAATAACAATGATAAGTGAACAGCAATCACTAGTTTAAATAACGTTCATATATTTATAGTATATACATAAGAAGCTTATAGATTTTTCTGCAATAATATGCCCGGGCTGATCGGTTTAAAATTAACCAATCAGCGCGCAGCAACACCATCATGCATAAAACATGCTTAATCCAATCTATATCCCACTAACAGTGGGTATGAGGGATTTATCTAGGGGAGTTGGAAAACCCTGATTCCAAACTAATAGTGCATATGGCTACTGAACCCCGAAGGAACAGATGGAGTATAAACCTATTGTTGGTCACTGGCTACCATGGGATTACATCTACTAACGTTGCTCCACTTCCTTGTGGACTAGACCTTTAGTTCAAGGGCTCGGGAAGCGGCCCCCTAAGGAAACCACCTGCTTCGATTAGGGCATCTAGATAGTATCCCAGCCCTCACACAAATCGAATGATAAAGTGTGGCACATATCTATTTGGTGCCTCCTTGTACAAATGTTTGCGTTTAAATAAAAAAATGAATAAGTACTTTTCAGTTTTATTTCCGATAAAGCAAACTTCAAAATCTTGACCTCCATATCTACTAAACTTTTACGTATTATCTTAATTACTTAATAATGATACGCATCGGCTTGCTTACAAATGCAAAATGAACACCTTGGATGTTGCTGTTGTTCTGCATCATCATACAGTGTTCAGCTTGAAAAAAGGTAAGAAGTGTGTTCGATGCGCTTTTCCGGACTACAATTCTGCATTTGACTCTATTCCAAGACTTCTAATTAACAAGTTAATCAGAGTTAACATTGACAGCTGGATAACGAACTGACTATGTTCCCACTTATCTGGAAGAGAACAGTACACTGTCTGGAGGAAAGTGTTCAACATTTATACTATCTCATGAAGGTGTGCCACAAGGAGCTGTTCTTTCACCTCTTCTTTTCTTTTTTTTGTATGATCTCATTGTATGGATACCGACTTCTACCTATTTTCTTTCCTTTGAAATAAATGAGTTCTTGTCTCGTATTAAATGGTGTTCTGTTGTTAATGGTCTCACACTTAACCCGTCTAAATGTCAAACTGTTAACTTCAGGCTGAGACATAAACAGCACCTAAACACCCGGTTGGAACCCATAAACTTGTACTATTATGGATTCTTTGATAAACACAATGTCATAAGTCATTAATCTTCGTATAAGTCTTTCCTCTGATTTTTCTTAATCTTCTCATGTTTTATTGTTATAAAATGTTTTCCGTCTGACTTACTACATAAAGAAGCCACATGCTTTTGGGATTACTCGGCATTTACTCTTATAATTTGTCAATTCCAGCATATTACCAATGATTGTTTACTGTTCTCTATTATTTTTTCCCGGGCTTTTGAGAAAAAGCCTTTTTGTATTGTGGAGAGTGCTGAAGGCAGTTAGCAGGGTGTGCGGTGAACTTTTTGAGGTCATTATTAGTCTGGTTGTGGATAGATATCTAAAGTCTTGCAAACTCCTGGTAGGTGTTATTTTATCAGATACTACCCATCCACTTCATTCATAACTTTCTCCTTGTATATCTTCTGGTAGAATAATATGTCAATAAAATCCATGCACGCAAGCAAAGGCATAAAAGCTCTAAAATACCTTATCTAGCAAATACATTATGTGACGAACAGGTTGTTAGAGTTGACCTAGTCAACATCTTGTGTCCTTAAACATGTTTCTAATTATAAGAAAAAGTTGTAAAGATTTGAATCTTCTTAAAACAAACATTCCAGGTAGTTTATCTACTTATGTTATGCATATATATGTAGGCACTTGTCAGTTTCTTTCATGCTTTTTTTAAAAAATAGACCCTGTTCTGAGAATTCTATATTGTATCAAAAATATAATATTGAATATTACTGTTAATAATAATATGAATATTAAGAACTTGATATATATGTAGCGATGGTTACTACTAGTGACCAATCAACTGTAAATAACATATCTCTGTTTTATATAGTTAAGATCATGAGTCAATTGAAGCTAGACCACCATGAAAAAACCTGGAAGCACAGGACGGCCGTTCCGTCCAATTGTGGGACTCCTCAGCAGTGTGCATCCAGTGCTTCCAGGTTTTCCATGGTGGTCTAGCTTCAATTGACTGATGATCTTAACTATATAAAATCACTAAAATCTCCACAAAAACCCCATTGTGATATCTCTGTTTATTGTACTGTTTCCAGAACTATTAATAATCAGTTTTTTTCGGAGGGAGATTTGAATTTTAAATATTTCATAACCGGTTCAAACAATATTTGACTAACTACAGTTGTAGTGAAAAGTGTAATTTGTATTCTTAAAATTTATATTGAAAAAATTTGCCAAGTGAATTTTTATACATGTTCTGGAGTTCTAGTGAGAAGCAATAACCAGTGGAGTTCAACCACGTCTGTTGTGAGATATCAACTCACTAAAGATATTAGTTAAATGGTTGCTCAATTTCGTGGATTGGTTGAAGTTAGACATTACCACAATCGGATGCCAGCTCAGTAGTCTAGTGGTTAAGTGCATGCAGGCGAGACTGATAGGTCCTGGGTTAGAACCTCGCGAGGCGGGATCGTGGGTGCGCACTGCTGAGGAGTCCAACAATAGGACAAAACGACCGTTCAGTACTCCCAGGTTTATTTCTATTTCTCATTTATTCTCTAAAAACTCGACGTGAAACTACATTAAAATTGGCTTTGACATGGTGAAGAAGATTTTTAGCCAAGGTAGATACTTTGGTGTGTTCTCTTAGACAGATTATTCATGTGATAAGATTTTATAAATGAATTCTTTAAAATCACACATATTGATAAATCAATGTATTTTAAGAAAAAAAAAGCATGAATTTCTGACTACTTGTATTCCATTAATCACATGTATATTCGCTAGTGTTTAATTAAATTTTGTGATTACAATCACCGTTTACTAAACTAGTTAGCTTTCCATTACTACAAGTTATTATTTGAAACACGGGCTTACATACTGGATCATTGATCATTCATTCCTTGAAAGAAGACTACAAAATCATTATTAATTGATTATTCATATACAGATTCTTGTAATTAATCTTAAACCACACTCCATATTTGAGAGCTAGTGATGCAACATGGTCATCCAAACCGACGTAAATGGAAAGAGGTTGGAACCTGTTGTATAGTGCTCAGAAGTTGGATGCTTTAATCAATGAGTAGTCACTTCACAAACATGAAGACCCCATAACTATCTATCTACTTTTCGAAAAATACTATAAAGCAGCACTTGATTTTATAATCTGAAAGTTAATACATATTGTCAATTTGGAAAATAACGTCAATTTTGTATGAACCTAGATTAACTGTAGAGTTGCATTTCAACAGCCTAAGCGAGGCGGGATCGTGGATGCGCACTGCTGAGGAGTCCCACAATAGGACGAAACGGCAGTCCAGTGCTTCCAGGTTTTCCATGATGGTCTAGCTTCAACTGACTCATGATCTAAACTATATAAAATTACTAAAATCTCCACAAAACCCCCTTGTGATAATGGTAAATGATGAATTAGAAGCTCAAAACATTTCCTTAACATCTTAAATCTTAGTATCTAAGCGATATCATGATAACTGTAAATAATTATTGAATTAATTTTTAAAATAAATATGCGGGATGATTTTTATGTAAACCAACGAAATAAACATATAGACTTAAGTTCTGATTTATTCGTAATAAAACCAAATTTATTGGGGCTCTTTTTGTCAATAAAATCCGATTATTTATTAGGACAGTTGGTAGCGAATGCTCTGGTACGGCCGAGAGTGGGTAGAGTCCGTTCTCCCTCTCCAAATCCTCTCACCTATTATGGGACTCCTCAGCAGTGCGCACCCACGAACCCACTCTCGCGGGATTCGAACCCAGGACCTACCAGTTTCGAGCCGAAGCCGGTAATGTGTGGCGCATATGTATCTGGTGCCCTTTTGTACCAATATATATGTGTTTAAATAAAATAAAATAAATAATAAATCCTCTCACATGGCCACGCGTATATAGCCTCTGTCAGGGAAATCCTACTCACTGCCTTCTCACGGCATTACTGTTGTTTACGAAATTGAAAGCGATTGTCTGGCGCTTTAATCGGGTTGGTGTACACGGAAAGTTCACCTAGGGGAGTTGGAAAACCCTGATTCCAAACCAATGGTGCACATGGGCTCCAGTATCCTGGGGGAACAAATGGCGCATGAACCGATTGTTTGTCACCGGTTACCATAGAACTGCATCTCCTCACGATGCTTCGCTGCCTTGTGGATCAAATCTTTCAGTCAAAGGCTCTGGGTGTGGCCCCCTAAGAAAACCACATGCTCCGGTTTGGGCACCTGAGCAGTATCACAGCCCTCACATAAATCAGATGAGATTTGTGCGGCGCATATATACCTGGTACCTCCTTTGTGCCAATATTTATGTGTTTAAATAAATAAATAATAATAATAAAAAATAATAGCTTTACAAAAAAATCTATAGCTACAAAGACTTAGGAATACGAAATTTAATACAAAAATCATCAAGAAACATAATAAATTAAATCTTACCTTTTATTTCTAACCGTGTCGTTTCCTTTTATATCCAAGAGCTTTGGATACTATAACTATGAATAAAACTGCAGTTGATAGAATTCCATAATTTATTAATAATGAAAGTCCAACATGCATTCCAATATTGAAATCACCTGTATCATATCTTATATATTTATCAGGATCTGACATAGCTTGTTCAAGAGTAACCATATGAACGAATGGTAGAAATGTAACCAAACAACTAAAGACGCCGACGTATGTAATCATGACTCAAAGAGTACTACTCCAGTTCTGAATAATCTTAGTGTCTTATATATATATAGTTGGGATCAATTAAACCAATCAGAACAACGAACAACGCTCTATTCTGATTGGTCACTAAGTCCTGACTATGATTTGTTTATACAGACATGTAAATAGAGGACATATATAGCTAGCGGTCAAATTAGCACAGTTTATTTTTAAAAAAAAGATGCATTTCATTTAATAGTTGAATTCATGAATGGATTAATGTTAGATCACCATTGAAAACATGGAAGCATTGGATGACTGTTTCGTCCTAGTATAGGACTCTTCAACAGTACGCGTCCATGATCCTGCACACATGATTCGAACCCATGACCTTCGATCTGTCCCACGAACGCTTAACTTGTAGATGACTGAGCCGGCATCCAACGGTTCGAATTCCGCGTACACCGATACCCGAATCCAGTACCTTACACTTCAAATGTCAATAGTTATATATTATTTAGTTATAATAAATAATCGTGACTAAATGGTAATATCGGTCCAGTCTGCTCAGGGCGTACATTAGGTATCAGAAACTGAGTAATTTCAGCCCTTGACGTCAACAACGAGATACTAAGCACGAGTCTGTGGAGATCATTGAATTTTATTGAAATCATGAACCGATCTCAGTTAGACAGTCATTTAAGACCTAAAAGCACTGAACAGCCGTTTCTTCCCGCTATGAGACTCCTCGGCAATGCAAATCCACGATCCCACACGGGGTAATCGGTCCCACGACCTTCAGCATCACGCGTAAACGCTTAACATTTATACTCGTGAGCCGGCACCCAATGGTGTTTATATCTGATCTCAACTAATTCATGACATTGAGTGACCACCTTCCATTGTCTTCAGTGAGTAACTGCCTCACACTCAACATGGATTTGCTTTACTGGTCAAGGGTTCCCATCAGGACTCTAAAAGTTTTTTCTCGAAGCTAGTCACTAGTGAGCTCGCGATAATCTTCAGTATGCTGTTGTAGAGATTGCTGGGTTTCATTGAAATCAAGACGACTCAATAGTCTAGAAGTTTAGCATTTGTGGACGAGACCAAAGGTCTTGGATACGGTTTCCACATGCAGGACTGGATTCAGTTTGACTTATTGATTGATATTGACCAGTATCTGTTGGTTGTCTGGATGGATGAGTGGTACAGACTGGAATAGATTTGATCAGTAGATATGATAGCCTCATATCAATCAAATTAATGACCTCAATTTAATCAATAATACGAATAGTCGAGAACAGTAACAGTGAAATCATTCATTCCGTTGGTTCAATGAACTCTTTTAATCTATTATAATAAATTAGAAGACAACTGCAGTAAGCTGATAAACTTTCTATCAACTGCATGACAATAAAGTATCACAAATAAAAAATTACAGTGTCCTTAACGAGAACATTTACCATACAATATACAAATAACATAGTTGGATAACGAGATGGCGTTTAAAGCTAAAGGTACTGGGTTTGAGTCCCAGAGTGAACATCAACAAGTCTGAGATGCAGGTACATCCAGCTGACGAGTCCCAAATAGGACGAAACGCACGTCAAACTGGATTCCACTACTAGCCACTATCCATCATTGCTTACCATACTTGTGAATTAAGGCTATATCGAGGCAATATGCACAGTATGCACATACGCCAATTGGAGACTGACCAGTTGCAGTCCTAAAGGCATCAATGGGAAGATTCAAACAAACAATAATAAGTGAATAGTTATAATTGATTTATAATAATTTAATAACAGAGAGAGATATATGATCAATAAATAAGTCAAAAGAGGGGGAACATTAAGTATGTTTGATCAATACAAATTAGAAAACGTTTATATAATTACTGATCTCTTAAATAGGAGCTTTCAGGACTTCGTCATTTTTTGCTTATTTACCCTAATTTAATATAAGTAATTAACATAATAAGTTTATTGACAAAATAAAATGCTTTTTTCTCTCTCCTAACTAATAACATGAATTAACTGACCTAATTCTATAATTTATAACTGGGGAAAATATGATTCTCATAATGTAAATAATAAAATAAAGATAACAGATTAGAATTTTATCAGGAGGGGCTTTTGTGGATAGTTATAGTAATGTTTTAATAGTTGAGATCATGAAATCATTGAAGCTAGACCACCATGGAAAACCTGGAAGCACTAGTTAAACGTTCGAACACGAAACTGATAGGTTATGGGTTCGAAACTCGCAAGGCGAGATCGTGGATGCGCACTGTCACTGAGGAGTCCCATAATAGGATTGGGATGATCCAGAAAGTTTCTCGCAATAGACATGATAAGCTCACAAAACATTAAGAAGCATTTGATCCTATCACCGTTTGATTAGAAGTCTGGCTAGCAACATCGCGAAAATGAAAAGTCACATGTAGAGGTTCTGATTGACTGACTACGACACTGCTACTATATTTAGTAGTATCCTAGAATTTTCAGGAAAGCCCAAAGACTTCTAAAATACTATAAAAATCCTATATTTTCTGTACATAAATGAACCTTTGGAATAAAGTGCTTCTCGTACATTTTGCGCCTTTTCTGTCGTGTTCAATTTGCTGTGTAGTTCTAGCTTGGGGGGTTACGAGATTAGTTTAGGATCCGAATGTAGTGTTCAATTAGCAAGACTTATCAATTTGAAATCACGAGTAATTTAAACTGAACCACTATTGGAAACCTAAAAGCACTGGACAGCCATTTTGGGACATCTCAACACCGCCTATCTACGATCCCACCCTGTGGAACTCGAACCCAGGACCTTCAATCTCGGGTACAAACTCTTAGTTAGTTTTCATAGTTGAAAGCATGAGTCAGTTGAAGCTAAACCATCAAGGAAAACCTAGAAGCACTGAACGGCCGTTTCGTCCTATTGTGGGACTCCTCAGCAGTGCATATCCATGACCTCGCCTCTCGTGATTCGAACGCAGGAACTACCAGTCTCGCGCCAGATCATTTAACCACTAGACCACTGAGCCGGCATCCAACGTGGTAATGTCTAACTTCAATTAAGGTATATTATTAATGCTCCTATCTTAAAGGTTTCATCATTTCTTACAAAATCTTCATCAGTACATTCATCGAAATGTTTTCACCACATAGATATAAAGAAATTATGCATAAAAATCATTCATTATTCATTTTAATAATTCTACTTCATCAAGGTTATGTTCAATAAGTTAAATAATGGAATATTTTTCTTTAAAAGTTTACCATAGCAACAAATCAACTGGTACACAAAAATTGATTGATTCATGTTTTTTTTTGTTTTTTCCTCTTTAAAAAACAAAAAAAGAATAAAATTTATGCATAAACATCGTCATTTTTGAAAACATAATGATGATGAAAATAATTTTTCAACATTCTGAGCACTTTAAAAAAAAGTTTTTTTTCTATCACACACAACAACAAGTTTAGAATTTTTATAGAATGTGTGTAGGAGGGGTGGGGCGGAAGGGGGGGGGGCTGGAAACAAACTTAAAATAACCGTGACGAATTTTTTTTATTTATTTAGCCAATCAAAAAACACCACCTTTTTGCAAATCGATAATTTATAATAAAGAATGATATTTGCACACAAAAGAAATAAGGAGAATATATTTCACATATTTAATGAGTTTATCATAGATTACTAGGGGTTAACATGCTTGTGTGTTCAAACAATAACAACAACAACCTTTAACTGGAATATAAATTATATATGATCTATATACTTTATTTATTTATTTATTTATTATGGAGTGGCTTTATTCAATATTATATTTTCGGTACTGATAGGTCTTGCTGATTGAATGTTATATTCGGATCCTAAACTAGTCTCGTAACCCCCCAAGCTAGAACTACACATCAACTTGAACACGATAGAAAAGGCGCAAAATGTACGAGAAGCACTTTATTCCAAAGGTTCATTTATATACAGAAAATATAGGGTTTTCATAGTATTTTAGAAGTCCTTGCGTTTTCCTGAAAATTCTAGAATACTACTAAACATAGTAGCAGTGTAGTAATCAGCCAATCTGAACTTCTACATGTGACTTTTCTTTTTCGCGATATTTCTAGCAAAACTTCTAATCAAACGGTGATTGGATAAAATGGTTGTTAATGTTTCCTTAACTTGTCATGTCTATTGCGAGAAATTTTCAGGATCATCTCAACAGGTACAGTAGAGAATTTCCGGAACAAAAGTAATTCAACAAGCTTCTTTTTCATAGTCAATTGATGCTAGCTAGACCACCATGGAAAACCTGGAATCACTGGACGGCCGTTTCGTCCTATTGTGGGGCTTCTCAGTGGCAGTGCGCATCCACGATTCCGCCTCGCGAGATTCGATTCCTTTTGTTATATCTTGGTTGATCGTTGCGATAAATATTGAGTGGTTGCCAGTTAGATGTTAACAGTTCAGGAATCGATATCTGAATAGTGTTCATTTGTTTCAATGAATATTGACAATCACCACGATGTCTCTGATTGGGCTCTTTTATAACTTGTATAGAGAAATGTAAACTTCTCACAAATGCACCTGAATAAGTTATGCGACTTATAGGCATAATGATGTGTTAAAACTTGTTGAAATATCTAGATGGCAGGAAATAGGTAGCTCAGATATTCAAGCAGACAGTCTCCTCAAATTTTTCTCTAAGGATCCAATTAGATTTTCTTGAGTCTTCACATTGTTCATGGATAAGGTTAGGTATTCATAGTTTGAATTAGGACTTCCTTGACTAAATGATACCAGCTATAGTGAAAATTCCCTTATAGTAGTATGGTTGACTGAATTTCATACAAAAATCCAAAGGGTTGCTATCTGGTAAGCTGTCAAGTCATCTAAGTGTATCGTAGTCAGTAATTACAGTTATATTTTTGCTTATTTAGTCATTTAATTGTAGGTATTACAGAATTATTTGGAGGTATGTCTTTTGTTATGTGAGTTCTTGTCCGTCATGACTGACTACTCTACACTTGACACGCTCGTAGAATGATGGAGTGGTATTTTTGTGGCAGGAAACTTGACACTTCTCATTTAAATCAGCAAAAATGACAGAAAAAAACATGCCCTCCCTCGTGGATTACAACAGTGTAAATAATAAATTCCGCTTGATTTTGGTTGATCCTCAGTTGCAAGGTTAAAATCGCTAACAAGAATGGAGTTTATCCTCACATCTACCCGTCATATTCGACATTCAAATTTGGTGTAAAAGTCGAATAACTGCATTTACAATTCTAATTGGTTCATCCGTACACCGTGCTTTTACTGTTAAAAGTTATTCATTGTCGAACTGCATGCCAAAAACTCGAAAGTAATCTTTTTTTATCGGATCTGATTGGCTAGTAATAGTAAACCATTGCTTTTAACTAGAAAACGATCAATAGCTTGAATATTACACTACGACAATTGTTACAATTAGATATTTTTCAATTGTTCAATTAGAAACCCATATGTCTAAAGTTGTCTGACTTATATGGTCTACACAGTAGTAACTGATCAATTGAAGTTCTAAACACCAATGGAAAAATCCGAACAACCAATATATATGAATTAAGATTCACTCCGTTACACAAGTCAGTGAACCTCTAGACTCAGCAGCCACATGGACAACTCATTTTGCGTTTGAAACAAGTAGTATTAGTTTCAGGTTTAGGACTGAACATCAACTTTGGGACATGTTTGGTATATCCAGCTATCAAGTCCCAAATAGGAGGATACAATACTGCTAATCATCATCCAACCCTAATTATACTATACTTATGACTTAAAGCAATATCGAAGCATTCTGCATAGGATGCATATATGCCAAAAGAGACTAATCAACTGCAGTTCTAAACATAATTGGAAAGATCCGAACAACCAATACAAAATATATAGTGTATTCTTGGAAATCTTTCTTCAATGCATACATCTTACATTTAATGTAGATGTCATCGATAAGCTATGAAACTTAAGTACTGATTACAACATGAAAATATATCCATGTAAAAATCAAAGTGTTAACTGTTATATCCAAGTGATGAATAAACGAATGGTAACTGTTAGGAATTTTACTATTTATTTATTTATTTGAACACATAAATATTGGTACAAATGGGCACCAAATATATATGCACCATACAAATCTCATTTCATTTGTGTGAGGGCTGTGATACTGCTCAGGTGCCCAAACTGAAGCAGGTGGTTTTCTTAGGGGGCCACACCCAGAGCCTTTGACCTAAAGATCTGATCCACAAGACAGTGGAGCATCGTGAGGAGATGCAGTTTCATGGTAACCGGTGACAAACAATCGGTTCATGAGCCATTTGTTCCCCCAGGATACTGGAGCCCATGTGCACCATTGGTTTGGAATCAGGGTTTTCCAACTCCCCTAGGTGAACTTTCCGTGCACACCAACCCGATTAAAGCGCCAGACAATCGCTTTCAATTTCGTAAACAACAGTAATGCCGTGAGAAGGCAGTGAGTAGGATTTCCCTGACAGAGGCTATATACGCGTGGCCATGTGAGAGGATTTGGAGAGGGAGAGCGGACTCTCCTCACTCTCGGCCGTACCAGGATATTTGGGGGCGAAATTCTGGCTCGTCCGGGATTCGAAACCGGGACCACTCGCACCCTAAACGTGTATCATACCCCTAGACCAATGAGCCGTGCATCGGCGTTGGGAATTATTTATGGAACATTATTACATATATTCTTAATGGATAATTACTAAGTAACCTTTTATCATAAGTCTCCATTTGGCTTATTGGTTACTGTTATATGATTTACCATTCTTAATTTATCTGTAAGTTACAGTATCCTATACTCACAGCCACTTTTGGCTTGAGCTTGTATAACTATTATCGTTCATTTTATAATGTGATGCGGTCTGGTCTGCTTGTATATAAACCAAATATGTCCGAAATACACGATTCATACAATGGAGGCTGATATTTATGTTCTAGATTGAACGGACTGAGCTAGGTGAGAACCTGCTATACAGAGGATCAATAAAGATTTAGAGTTGACGAAAGTATGCTAGTGATGGTTAATGCATCATTAGTTTAGAACAGAAATAAGGTCATAGAAATCGATATTCTGATTAGCAATTTTGTTATATGATATTTTAATGGGCCATAAGACATAACAGTAACAGAAGCAAAAAGGCATTTAGTATTATAGTTTTTAATTAGGAAGCCGGAAACTGTTTATCAATCGGATAGACTGATGATAAGTGGCTGAGAATAATAATCACGAAAGTTAAACATTGCATTGTCATTTTCACTGTTTGGTTGAATAAATATTTACTTTACATTACTGATTGCTATAAGTTAAAACAACTATTGGAAACTAGGAAGCACTGACTAGGCAACTGTCTCCTTCAAATAATAGAACAACTAAGTGACAATGTACATCTATAACCTAATAGATGATAGTCAGTAAGTCACAACGTAGAACTTCGTACGTACGTACATCATTTTGAGTTGCCATGCCATATTAACACAGAGATACAGTTGTCGATTCAAATCCCATAGTGGTAGAAGTAGTAAGAGCATACACAGTAATCGAAAAGATTAGGGTTTGAAGATGTTATTCAAGGAGTATAATCCAATGAAATAAATTTGGAAAGAGAAAAAGATAGAGACATGAATAATTCAAAAGATTAGAATTTGGGGGAACACAAAGAATGGATGCACCTATGCCATTGTAAACGATTTTGAGCCATGTCATTCAACGTCTTTGACCATCGGCTGCTATCATCTCGCGGATCCCAACCAGGTAGTCTACACCTACCAACATGGCTCAGTCCAATTGTCAGTGACTTCATGGATTTGTGCCACGTTTTGATCTGGCCGCCCCTAGCTTTCTTCCAACCTACTCCTACACCATAAAGCATTGCACGTCGGGGCAGTCGGTGGTTTGGCATACGCAACACGTGTCCCAGCCATCTCAACTGATGATGTTTCACTTCCTCATCAATCGATTTGCCATCCTAGTACCCGTTTCCTAACGACTGCATTACTTACTCGGTGATCCCAGGATATACGAGAAATGCTTCGAAGACACCTATGATCTAAAACTAGCAGCCTACGAATATCCTATACTCTTACCGGCCATGTTTCACTACCATAAAGTAGGACGGAACGAACTGATAGAACTTAAGCCACTAGGATGATATCGTAAATGAGTACTGACACTGAAGAATTCCATATTGAAATAAAATAGCTGTACAGTTCTTTATGATTTTCAGTAAAAGAAACTATAAAACTTAACAATCCTCGAAAATCTTTACTTAATTTTGAGAAAAATCATTGAAAATCAGGGAACATTTGAATTAACCAGCTAATTTGATTCTAAACCATCAGGATAGAAATGAAAAATACCAACGAAATAAGATGACTGATAGGATGATGTGAAACCAAATATTGTGTTTCTCTGTATTTGTGCTTTTGAATACATTCAGTTGAACTGTTTTGATATTTCTAGGAGGCTATTGACTCCTAGGATACTCTAGCTGTATGTGGGCTGGTGATCCATGGGAATTTAGGTATTTATCAAAATTATATCTGTATCTTACGTGTAAAATGTCGATTAGTATGTGCTTGTTAAATGTCTCTCTATCAATCAGTTATATGCAGTGTCAAACCTGGCATATATATGTATCAACTCAAGTTGCAGTATCATATCAGAACAACGAGCACAAATGCTAGAGCAGTGGAATTAGTAACAGTATCAATGTGATAGTAGTATGACTCACGGTTTTTTTTAATATTTATTTAAACACATAAATATTGGTACAAGGAAGCACCAGATAAATATGCGCCTCACAAATCTCATTCGATTTGTGTGAGGGATGTGATACTGCCCAGACTGAAGCAGGTGGTTTTCTTAGGAAGGCCACACACAGAGCCTTTGACCTAAAGATCTGATCCACAAGACAGTGGAGCATCGTGAGGAGATGCAGTTTCATGGTAGTCGGCGACCAACGATTAATCCATATGCCATTTGTTCCTTCAGGATAATGGAGACCATATGCACCATTGGTTTGGAATCAGGGTTTTCCAACTCCTCTAGGTGGACTCACCGTGTCCACTAACCCGGTTAAAGCTCCTTCTGGACATTCGCTTTTCGTCCTTTCAATTTCGTAAACAACAGTAATGCCGTGAGAAGGCAGTGAGTAGGACTTCCCTGACAGAGGCTATATACGCGTGGCCATGTGAGAGGATTTGGAGAGGGAGAGCGGACTCTCCTCACTCTCGCCCGTACCAGGGCATTTGGGGGCCTCACGGTATCTCAGACTGATACTAATACATGAATTTCCTATACACAAGCTTACAACCGGCTATTAAGCGAGAAAACTGAGAGTGAAAATGAAAGTTTTTAGTGGTAAATCAATTTGAATGCATAAGGATTCATTTATGAATATATAAGTATATACTCTTTAGAAAATGAAACCATTTGTTGGCCAATAACATGTTTTTGTCATTAGATTTACGATCGCCTAAATGTGGCTTCCCCATATGGAAACGTTTAATTGACCCATTGTATCAAATATAAGGAAAGATAATACTATTCGAGAACGAAATACGAATTTGTGGAATGAAAAGTGTTAAATGATTACAAAAGTCATGGTCTATGAGAGAACAACAAGTAAATATATCTACGCCATCACAGCTGATTCTAGGGCATCACACAACGTCAAATATCACTGGTTACGATAATGGCGAGGACCCCAACCAAGAAGTCTGCAGCTACCAATGTGTCTCTATCCTACTGTCAGTGAATAAGTAGACTAATGTCAAGTGTTGATCTAACTGTCCCTAGCTTTCTTCGGATGAGCTTATTCACATTGCACTTCACGTTAGTGGGTGGATGGGTATATGTAATGTATATCACAACCTTCTCAGTTGGTGAGATTTAGTAGTTGGTCATCCAATTTACCATCTTTACCTCATCCCTGATCATTTGGTGGTTCCTATATAAGCGAACAAAGCTTACAAGACACTTATAATCAAATAGTAGTAACCTGCGAATACCTACCAATTTTAAAGATCACATTCGATAACCGTAAAGAAATATGGGGACAACTATTGCTCACTATACTGATACTCTGATCAGAAAACGCGTACCTCATCTACGCTATAAGCAAGACAAGTTGGCAGAATCCAACGGAGCTTTCTGAAATGTTGTCAGCTGGATGTATCTGCATCTCAGAGTTGATGTTCACGAATCCCAAACAGGACGAAACGCGCGTCAAACTGGATTCCCCTGTTAGCCAATATCCATCTTTGCTTAAAACAAATTCTCTTTAAATTAGATTTAATATTTTATTTATCAGTTGAATAGATGACAGAAAAAGAGATAAAGTCAATTAATTTTTGATTAAACTGAGAAAATAAATGACTCTTTTCTTTAAAAAAAAAGAAAAAAAAGGAAAAATAAATCAGTTGCTGTAGTGAGTGAAAAAAGGTGAGAGGAAAATGATTAATTATTAAAATTTCTGTGCGCCATTTATGAGTGTATAAATATAAATGGGGGAGAATTAAGGGTAGAGGGAGGGGGACAGAACGGAGTAAGTACCATTACTATTACTATTATTATTCCTATACAGAATTTATCCTATTTTTGTGGGTAGGGGGATCATATTAATATCAAGGGAGATAAAAAATAAATAAATAATAATATTAATAAGGACAAATGAAATTATGTCAGAAAATAAAAAAAAATGGATAGGGGGGAAGGGAAACGATAGAGACGCCTAATACACAAAATAAAACGTAGTTCTTAGTAATAATAATAATAATCAATACACTGGTGGATTTCTCTACACAAATGGAAAATATCCATCCATGCAGAAAAAGATTCTATAAAGGTATAAAAGGAAACAGGCAAATATGAATGTATCTATCAGAGAATAATTGATAATAATGATTACTATGATTAAGTATTAATAGTAGTAGTATATAAATATTTACAGTGAATTTATCTTGTTGAAAAAAAAGGAGAAAACAATAGAAATACAAGTAAAAGGCAAAAAAAGTAATCTATAAAAAAAACTGTTAGAAGTTGAAGAACAGTACACACAATGTGTGTGTGTGTGATAACTGGGCTCGAATTGTTGTGCTTGCCATCGGGATTAATGATTGGTATTTATCTTGTGCAAAGTGATCATTTTGAAAGATTGTCAGACAATGTTTCATTTTCCTTTTTATCCAAAGGTAAAACACTGTGATCATTGTGATTTTCATTAAGTTCTTTATCTAGTCCATCATGATCATCGCCGTTATCATCATCGTCATCGCTTAAATCAACTTCGGCCTGTAAGAAAAAATATGAGGATAAACAATGATACACATAATTGATTGACCAAGAAGTAGTGACCAGTGTCATGCTTGTCTACCCCTGATAAAATTTTATCGATGAAGTTGTAATTTGTCTACTAGTCTAAATCAATGGACATCGCATGGACAACGTTGAAAAGTTCGATGGTTGGAGGTAATTAACAGGAAATACTGCTACATCTAAGTTTCTTGCTAGTTGGTATTTGTCAACATGGTGATCCTGTAATCTTTAAGGAGCTAAAACTAACCGTTAAGTTGGAACCCGCGCTACCCAACTTAGCTTCATAGTCCGAGGCGGCTGAAATGGCTAATCGGTAGTATTTCAGACTGTGAAGCTAGATAAAGCAGATTTGAATCCACCAAGTAACATCGGTCTCCTCAAGATTACAAGTACACCTAGTTGTGACAGGGCCAATAAGCATGAAGCTTTGGTCAAGCTGGGGTTTTCTATCTACTGTATTCAATCACTGACTGCCTCAATACTGCCATTAAGTCACAAGTAGTTAAGCAAAAATGCTGGAAGTAGACCATTGAAATTTGGGATTAATAATTACTTATTTCTAATCAGACTGAAAAATATAATATATTTGAAGGAGTTTTCTGGAGATTAGTTTAATTAGTAGATAGTATTTGTCAAAGACTGATCTCATCTAAGGTTTCATTGAAAAACAAGGAGAACCGGATAGCTAATTCGTCCGTACCCACAACATTCACTAGGGACCGAATCCAAGACCTTCGGCTCTCGAGGCGAACGCTTATCCATTATAACCACTAGCCCGGCGTTCAAATGCATGATCCCAACTTCAATTATTTCGGGACACAACGCGACAATCATAAAATGCTACTGGTGACATCTATTTCACATGTTTGAACTTAACAACTTCTTACTAAGACTTCAGAAGCATCTTGAAGTCAATCATTAGTGAGCTGATTATTATAACTTATTTGACGGGGTTTTGTAAAGATTGATTTGATTCGAACTCCAGAGCAGCGGTTCTAATGGTTATGTGTTTATTATGAAAACTGGAAGTATTGTATTTGATCTATAGTGGGTTGTAGAGAAGTTTTATACCTGGACGAAACAATTGTCTAGTGGTTTCTGGTTTCCAATGATGGTCTACACTAAAGTTACTTCATGATGTAACTTGTGAAACTCATCAATCTGAACAGACAAACTCCTTATACTAATAATGAAAGTTTTGTGGTTAAAATATTTAGTTCAAAGAACGAAACATTACTAAGTGTCTCTCAACATTCATCCAAACAGATTGGATAGTTCAAACCCTGTGCTCCACTATCCGAGATTTGATGAATCAAATACTAGTGTTAATACTTAAATAACTTACCACCTAGTAAATGGAAGTACAGAGGTATGATTTTTATTATCAGTATAAGGGAGATTGTTGAATGATATTCAGATTGCAAACCGAGCTAAGTTAAACAATCATTGAAAATTAGGTAGCATTGGATAATTGTTTGTCTTAGTATCAGATTTCTCAGTGGCACTAGGCATCCAGGACCTTCAGGTCTCGTAGCAAGTGTTTAACTTTTAGACCACTGAGCCGAGGGGAGATTCAAGCAGTTTACATATCAGACAAACGATAAATGTATACAATTTAAAAACAGATGCCCATTTTTTTCTAAAAAATAAAACTATCGGTTAAGGACTCTGGCTCAAGACTGGTAGGTCCTGGGTTCGAATCTCTCGAGTGTGGGATCGTGAATGCGCACTGCTGAGGAGTCCTATAATAGGACGAAACGGCCGTCCAGTGCTTCCAGGTTTTCGATGGTGGTCTAGCTTCAATTGACTCATGATCTCAACTTTGAAAAATACTGAAATCTCCACAAAACCCCTTCTGAATAAAACTTACCTCTGTTATACTGGATATTGTAGTACATGTAGATGTCATAAATACTTTTGAATTTGGTGTACATAATTGTGAATTTAAATTATTTTTTTCAATTGTAAATGATTGATCAGGTAAATGATGAACTATTGAACGAACTCGTTCAATTGATGGATTTTCTTCATTTATTATATTATTATCATCATTAGAAATGATTAATTTACTACAACTTCCATGTAAAGAAGTAATAGCAATAGGTAGTGGTAATGGAGAAGATGTTAAAGAGGCTGGATTTGGAGCAGAAATATCATCTGTTGTAAATTGAATAGGAATAGGTTGTTTTTGATACTGTTGTTGTTGTTTTCTTAACCGACTGCATACACGTCGAACATGATATTCTTTATCACTTAAACTATCAATCATATGTGATTGTAGTTCATTTGCTAAATTCTCGATACTCTATTAAAGGACATAGAGATAATGATAATCAAGATGATGAAATTAATCTGAACTATATGACAGATAGATAAAGAAACAAACGACAAAATGGTGGACAGACAGACAGATAGACATGGACAATGGGTGGACAAAGGTTGGTTTTATATCAATCCTATAACCGATTTCAAACAAAATGCTTCACAAAAGATGAAGTCATTTTTGTGCTGATCTAGTGCTGTTCAGTCGATCAATTATATGCGACGTACAACCTAGCACATACCTGCATCGGCCCAAGTTGCCACACCACAATAGCACACCTAGATAAAATTATCAAGGTAAATAGCAAACTACTGGTAGTAGAAAAGAATAGGTACAGAAAGAAGAAAGTATGAGATTTAGGGACTCAAGATGAGCGAAAAGACAAGAAATGAATGCATGTGTGCCATTACGAATGATTTTGAGCTATATTACCCAAAGTCACTAACAATTTGTTAGGATAATCGCGTGAACTCCAATCATGTAATCTGCACCTACCTCAATGGCTCAGTTCACACAGTCAGTGACTTCAATCCACCAGGGATGAGATTTTTAAAATAAGTGAAATGTTAAACTCCGTCACTCCTTATTATTAATTCAAGGGTTGACATAGACCAATTCGAAAGCAATATTTTACATTTAGGGGGACAGAATCGCATCCTAAACATCCTTGAATAATTGATCACGGAAATCAAAAGACTTTACATTTTGTCAGAGTTTATCCGAAGGTCACTGTGGCATACGTTGGAGTCAGGTTTAGCTCATGTCGGTGGCCCAGACAGAAGAAAACGTGAAAACAATACAAAAAGAAAAGACAATCAGTACAAGACTTACCATATGTGTACGTGTTCCAATGGATGATGAGAGTGGTGATGATGAAGCAGAAAAAGATGTCGATCGATAATTTGAATTCAAATCCAACAAACTACTACTATTTCTTCTAGGTTGAGAGAAAGAATAAAGTCTTGAACGATGACGATGATGATAGTAACGAGAACGAAATGGTCGAGAAATTTGATCTGGCATTGTTATACTGGAATTTTTTAAATATGATTCATTTATAATAAAATTTCGTCTACCAGGATATTTTCTTAATTGAATATTTTCATTTTCTAGATTTTCTTTACTGTTGTTATTGTTATTATGCATAGGTAAATATGATGATGTTGTTGTGACAACGGATAACATATGAGTAGTTTGATTCAGGACAGAATTGTTATTATTATGACTAACATTGATTTTATTACTATTCGAACGACGTGGTACAGTAGGAATCGATGCAGAATATTTAGGTGAAATTGACGTCGGTAATAATAATAGTCCATAGTCACCTTTATTATTATTACTATTATTATTGTTATTATTATTAGTAGTAGTATTCATTGATTTAACCATTTGGTGTTTATGCCGAAATAAATCTTTACTTGGTGACCATAATGGGTTTACATGTTCAAGGAAAGGAAAATCAACAGTGGTGATTATTTTACAATCTCCATCTTCTACCTTATTATCTCTTAGTATTTTCAAATTTTGATTTTGTATCGTTTTGTCAGGAGTGAAGTCTATTTGACTGGAAAGAAAAAGTTGAGGAAGAATTATACTGCGCAAATATACAAACACATAATAAAAAGATATTAGAATTTTAAAAGGGGATAGGATTAGGCAAGTCCAGTCATAATTAGAGCTTGAGACGTATATGTGTTTGCCTAACCTGGTACACAAAAACAGATCGAAATAATATAGTAGTGATGATAATGATAAAAAACAAACATTGAGAATATAGTTTTAAAAGACAATATGGAAAGGTATATACAAGTAAATGCTGGAGCTTAATATATAGAAGATAATGAGTGAGTTCACTCATGTGATTGTGACCAGTTCAAAGGTATACTACTTAACGTCTTCAAACATTGGTTACAAAAATTATGTGGGCCCTAAACAGATGGATCTGTCACTCCCAAAATGGTTCAGATAAATATAAATTAATTCGGGAAATCTAAAATCCGGATCTCTCAAAAAAGGGGAGGTGTTATATCCCGTGGAGATTTATGAATGGTAATTTTAAGAAATATTTGTGAACCAATATGATATGTATAATTCCTATTGTATAATTAATAAGTAACTAAACTACTCATATTCGTGTCTCTTATTATAAGCTTTATTTTGACCCATGGACTACTACTGCACGATTTACCACTCTTGAGTTATCCCTAGTCTATTAATTAATGTTCCCCACAAACACAGCCACATTTGGCCAAATCTTGCATAAATGTTATTTTCTATTTTATTGGTACGATGTGGTCAGTTTGTTTGGTATATAAACCCAGTATGTTTGAGAATAATGATTCATATTGCAGAGGCTATTATTGGTGTTCTGGACTTAACTGGCTGGGCCAGGCAGAAAGCAGGACTGATAAGTACTCAAGACTGCTCATACGGCTTTTGTGTATCACTGGTCCGATCGATAATTCACCCCTCTCTAATTGGCGGGAAACGTCACCTCATATACTAAACAGGGCACGCACTCATTTGATTTAACAATAAATTATACAGAGTCAATGATTCGATGGATTAATGTTATGTCTTGGTTTGGCCAACCTTTTACTTTCTTCAAACTTACAGCTAATAACCCTAATAATGAACTTTTTTTTTACATCGGTTATAGGTTATTAACCATTAAAATTGAATTATTTTTTCTGGCTAGAGTTTTTTAGCGAGTTAGTTTTCAACGGGATGGGGTTGTTAACCCCATGCCCAACCCTCCTCCTTTACCTGGGCTTGGTAACAGCAGTAACTGTAGAAGAGCTACAGGTGAAGTTGTTAAAATTGAGGGTTGGGATTAATGATTAGTTTATATATACTATAATTCAGAATATTAAACCTGGACCTAGAATTAAAAGTACAGTGAAGCGAAATATCGCTTCATCTCGTATTTCTTTAAACTCATTCACATGTGAATGTTACCTTCAGCAAAAAGAACGTCATGTAAATACCTACTGATGTAGTTATTCACTAAAATTGGGTTTTTTATGATACATAGTCAATATACTGGTTTGCTATGGTTCAGATAAATGTTATTCTAAATTGATATATAAACCATAATATTGAACTTGCTTTCTCAATCCTGATTGGTTTAAGGGGATAACTTAACTTTACCAATGTGTAAACACTGGTCTAGAAGCAACCGTAAAAAACAAATTAATTAATTATTTAATTTTATTTGTTTAAACACATAAATATCGGTACAAACGGGCACCAAATATATATGCGACACACAAATCTCATTAGATTTGTGTGAGGGCTGTGGTACTACTCAGGTGCCCAAACCGAAGCAAGTGGTTTTATTAGGGGACCACACCCAGAGCTTTTGACCTAAAGATCTGATCCACAAGGCAGTGGAGCATCGTGAGGAGATGCAGTCCCATGTTAGCCGGTGACCAACGATTGATTCATACGCCATTTGTTCGATCAGGATACTGGAGTTCATGTGCACCATTAGTTTGGAATGAGGGTTTTCCAACTCCCCTAAGTGGACTCACCGTGTCCACCAACCCAGTTAAAGCGCCGGACATTCGCTTTTCGTCCTCTCAATTTCGTAAACAACGGTTATGCCACGAGTAGGACCTCCCTGTCAGAGGCTATATACACGTGGTCATATGAGAGCATTTGGAGAGGGAGAGTGGACTCTCCCCACTCTCGGCCGTACCAGAGCATTTTTAAAGGTATTTTTATTCTCTTGAACTTCGTCATTATTCTGTAATTACGACCTGATGATGCAGGGCCCTACTGTAGTAAATAATCATCTATTTTTCTTGTTATCTCAGTTTTAATGATAAAAACACCTTTAGCTATACCTCAAATCATATCACGCACTCTCACGTAAGTTACTTAACATATCGTATTAAATTCATTGCGTGATTGCGCAAGTCTTTAAAAAAAAAAACAATCATGTGCATTCTAGTAACTAATTACGGACGATGGTTTTTTTTATATAACCGCAGAATAAAAATATTTTCTATTTGGCATAATACGCTTTTGTTATACGACAATCCAATCCATGAACGAGATCTCAATTACTTCCACTAGACTGGGTACTCGATCAATATACTATACACAGATAAGGATCATCTTATACTAGACACAAGATCTGTAACCGAATATAGAGAACTCGAATATACAGATAGACAACACTTTATTTAAAACAATTACAAACAACCTACACTCAATGTGTTCACAGTAGATATGAATAGTAGAAAGGGAATCATATATTTAACAGTTAGTAAGTTCCTCCATCAGGGGTAAGAGGCGTAATTAAGCTGATTATCTGTCTGTTTACACTTAATAGCTAATCACATATTACTTTGACTAAGGTTTATGCTATCTTTCACTGGGTTTTCGAATTTCGAGCAATATTGTATTGATGTTATCTTGGATATGATTGGTTGCTTGAAGGTCATCATCACTATACAATATAGTTCTACTATGGGTATATCTCTTCTACATATTTTTACTTTTATAATGTTATATTCATTCTTTATAACTTTTGGTATCTTTTTTAATGACGTGAAACATTTTCCAATTTTATAATAGTCTATTATATAATGATAAAAATGATTGTCAGTCAGCTACAACATAGGACCAGGTACATATATGTATTGGTTGTAATGTTTTGTTAAATGTCATCATTGGGAAAAGAAATTTTCTCTTTGTTAGATTGTCTATATTTTATTTAGTAATGATAAAGTAGTATAGTATAGGAATGAGATTAAGAACAACTGTTATGAATGTTCAATCCGTTAAAAAATTTACCTTTAATAAATGGATAGTTTATAGAAAATAAAATAATGCTATAAAGAGTAGATATATTTTACATAATGAATAAATCTGTTAATGTGTTCTACAAATTGATCTGTCTGAAAGTTGAAAATAAAAACACAAATAATTTCATTCTTATGTTTAAGACTGCACCTGACCGTTGCTGCTACCTTGAAGTGATGGTCGGGTTTGTCTATCGTGATGAACAAATCGAGCTATACTGGCTGGAACAATCGTTTCTCAAGGTCCTACCATGTCAGACAGGTCGGTTGAAGAGTGGTAAGACTAAAAGTAGCAAAACCAAGGTCCGAAGGTGAAGTCGTACTGCTGACTGTATAGAGGTGTGACGACAGAAAGGTGTTTCCTTCAGACAACCAGCATAACAGCTTTGGTTCCTTCCCACAAGGTGTGGGTTTAGAAAATTTCGACCCTAAAAATGCACACCGCCTTATCCCACGGATATCCGTCTCCGGCGGTAAGGTCCCAACAAGTACGGAGCTAACACAAAAATTACCCGCAAAAAGGTCGTGTGTGACCGACCTCAAGCATTTGTCCCTTGGGCACTGAAGTCACACTCTCAGGTCATTAAGACCACTCCTAACCCAATTTCCTTTTCAAGTACCTCTAAAAGAACCCTTCTACAGTGTAAGCAACAGGGAATTGATAACTGCCCTCATACCTCTAACAGCACTCAAGATCACTGTTTAGGACTGCAATTGGTCAGTCTGTTATTGGCATATGTGCATACTGTACGTATTGCCTCGATATTGCCTTGATTCACAAGCATTATAAGCAAAGATGGATAGGGGCCAGCAGTAGAATCCAGGACGCGCGTTTCGTTCTATTTTGGACTCGTCAACTAGATGTACCATCATCTCAGAGTTTGTGTTCACTCCTGATAGCCACTTGCTTGTGCAATGGGGTAAAGTTTAAATTCACTTAGTATTGTTTGTTTGAATCTACCCATTGATGTAGCTGAGTAGCGGAGTGGATAACGCGATGGCGTTTGAAGCGAAAGGTACTGGGTTAGAGTTCCATAGTGAACACCAACTCTGAGATGCAGGTACATACAGCTGACGAGTCCCAAATAGGACGAAATACGCGTCAAACTGGATTCCACTGCTAGTCACTATCCATCTTGGTTCATTCTTATGGATATGGATTATTTGTTTTTTCAAAACCTTGTAAGGGATCAAGTAGATTTCTAAGAGTCTCGATGTTCTTCTTGGTTAAAAGTTAGATATTTAGGATGAGGATTAAGGGGTTCCATGTCTAGAGTTTTCAACATGAACTAACATCAGCCATCATGTAAAATAGGCGTACTGTAGCCGTATGGATGAATAGATTTCACTCAAAAATACAAGGGGTATTATCTGATTACCTCGTTCATAAAGTATGGTGGGATCAAATTAAGATTTATTTCCGGACCGAGGAGGAGGCTCATCACTTCCTCTCCAATTGCTCTAATACGGTTTCGCGTAAACAGTCGCCACCAGGGAAATTCAACTTATTACATTCTCTCGGCGGGAGCGCTATTTACTGAGTTAATAGAAAGGTAAGTGAATATCCAGCACTTAAGTCGGGTTAGTGAATACGGAGCATACAGCTTGGGGAGTTGGAAAATCCTGATTTAAAACAATGGTTCATATGGACTTCAGGATATTGATTGAATAAATGGAGTATGAATCTTTTCTTAGTCGCCGGCTACCATGGAATGGAACCTCCTAAGTTTGCTCAACTGCCTTATGGATTAGATCTCTAGATCAAAGACTCGAGTAGTGTTCCTCTAAGAAAACCATTTATTTCGAGTTTGGGTACACGGATAGTATTTCAGACCACACACAAACCGCATGATTTGTGTGACCTATGCATATTTTGGTATCCCTTTACGCCAATGTTTATGTTTCAATAAGTAAATGAATAAAATAGAGACAAAATTAAGCATTTGATACGAACAATATCACCATTTTACTCGATGGAGATAAAAACATATGATTTTTTCAATATCAATATGCATTGAAAAAAATGAACATTATTCAGATGTCGATTAATGAGCTGCTAACATCTAACTGGCGATCATTCCATTTTCATCATCACGATCGATCAAGAAATAAGAACAGGAGACTTGTTGAAATACTTAGTGATGAGAATTCTATGTTGTACCAAAAATATAATATTGAATAAGGCCATTAATAATAATAATAATAATAATAACATTCTGAGCAGTATAAGATATACAATAGTATTTCTACTGCACCTATGCATAATACTTGAATTTCACGTAAAAATCTGAAATTCTTGGTTTTCGTTTATGATTAGCTCATCCTTGTATACTATACTTTGACCCAAATTTTTATTCATAATAACAAAAAAAAAGTAAACAAAACTGACAAACATTGTAAGCAAAGATGGATAGTGACTAGTAGTGGTGGGATCCAGCTTGACGTGTGTTTCGTCCTATTTGGGACTCGTCAGCTGGATCTACCTGCATCTCAGAATTGATGTTCACTCTCGGACTCGAATCCAGTACCGTTCGCTTTAAACACTATCGCGTTATCCACTTAGCTACTGATTCCTGATATTCACTTGCTTGTGCAATGGAGTGAAGTTTGAATTCACTTAGTATTGTTTGTTTGAATCTTCCCATTGATGTTTAGGACTGCAATTGATCAGTCTCTTATTGATATATGTGCATACTGTGCATATTGCCTCAATATAGCCTTAATTCACAAATATTATTCAACCTAATAATAAATAATAAGCAAAGATGGAGGATAGTGACTAGCAGTGAAGTTACAGACACGAGTTTCGTTCTATTCTAGGCTCATCAATCAAACAAAAATACAAAAAATGAATTCATATTACATTTATAAATTTTCATAGTTATATTACCTTTCATTTAAACAATTATCATCCATTGAAGATATTTGTTGAGATTGAGAATGATGAATAAACGATTGATGAATTATATTTGCTTTAAGATAATCTCGTTCATTTATTACTTTCAATGGACTTAAACTATATTGATTATTAATATGATGAGGGAATTCTTTAACCATTGGTAAACAAGGATGTTGTAATGATTTACAATTATTGATTATTGACAATATTGATAGACATGAAGAGAATTTTTTGTTGATAAGAGGAAATTGATTTTTTGATGATGTAACAGTATTACTATCATTATCCTTAGTAGTAGTATTAATAGTAGTATCGGTATTGATACATTTTTCATTCATATCTTTGATTGATTGTAATTTTCTCAAATAACAAAATAAAGAATCTTGACTAATGGAACGTTTCAATCGATAATTAGTCTGATCATATTTAGATGTCAAGGGATTATCATTTAATGATGAATTTTTGATAGGATCAAGCCAACTTCTAATGTTAACAGGAATTCCAATTGTCTTGTCTTCTTTAGATTTTTCATTGTCAATCTAATGATGAATAAATGACTGATTACAATGAATAAAATATACATGTTCAAGAAGATACATACATATATAAATTGGTGAACGGTCGCTCAAATCGTGGATTGGTTGAAGTTAGACATTAAAACCGTTGGATGCCGGCTCAGTGGTCTATCGGTTAAGTACTCTGGCTCGAGACTGGTAGGTCCTGGGTTCGAATCTCGCGAGTGCGGGATCGTGGATGCGCACTGCTGAGGAGTCCCATAATACAACGAAACGGCCGTCCAGTGCTTCCAGGTTTTCCATGGTGGTCTAGTTTCAATTGACTAATGATTTCAACAGTGAAAATATATAAATTACCAAGAATATACTTGTGTACTCTGCCTAGGGATACTGTGTGGCTGCCCAAATCGAAGTAGATGCAGATACAGGATTCGAACCTGTAACTTTATGATCGAAGGTTAAATGCTTTCACCACTGGATTCACTACTCCACATATATGAATAGTAATTATTTCAGGCATTTCTTAAGAAAATAAAAGATCATGTTAACCCGATTATTAGAAGTCCGACTTGAATTACTTATTTGTAATCGAATATATATCTTAAATTCAACTTAGTATTGTTTGTTTGAATCTTCCAATGGATGTTTAGGACTGCAACTGGTCAGTCTCTTATTCACCATATGTGCATACTCTGCGTATTGCCTCGATATAGCCTAAATCCACAAGCATTCTAAGCAGAGATGGATAGTGGCTAGCAGTGGAATCCAGTTTGACGCTCGTTTCGTTCTTTTTGGGACTCATCAGCTGGATGTACCTGCATCTCAGAGTTGATGTCCACTGCGGAAAGGACTCGAACCAAGTACCTTTCGCTTCAAACGCCATCGCATTATCCACCCAGCTACTGAGTCCTGATAGCCACTTGTTTATGCAATCAGGTGAAGTTTAAATTCAACTTAGTATATATATCTTGTTTTTGAGTCAGTGGTTCTATCTTTTAGTTGCTGCTGGGATAAGATGTAGGTATTAATTCTTTTCAATGAAATACTCGTTCTAGTGATCACATGAACAGTTCCAATAATATAGTTCATTAAATTAATTATTAGGTTATTATAAATATATAATAAAATAGATGGAGAATTTTCTAGCGTCTAATAGTTAGACAGATTGTAGTAACTATGTCTTATGTCCCGATAAGAATAATGAATGGTAACTTTGGGATCCATTTATGGATGAATATTATGCATATATTTTTTGTCGTATAATTGCTAAATAACTAAACTATTCATATTCATGTTCCCCTTATCATGAGCTTTATTTTGACCTATAGACTATCATTATACAATTTACAATTCTTGAGTTATCCCTAGTCTATTAATCACTGTTCCCCCCATTCACAGTCACATTTGGCTAAATGTTGTACAAATGTTATTTTCTATTTTATTGGTACGATGTGGTCAGTTTGTTTGGTATATAAACTCAGTATGTTTGAAATATAATGATTCATACCGCTGAGGCTGTTCTGGACTTAACTGGCTGGGCTAAACAGAAAGCAGGACCGATACGTACTCTAGACTGCTCGTACGGTTTCCGTGTGTCACTGTTCCAATCGATAATTCGCTGCTCTCTGATTGGCGGTTTTATCACGTCATACGTTAGCAAGGCATCCACTCGTTCACTATCTTTTTTTAACAGAACCTGCTTTCATCAGGTGTTGATTATGATTATAAGTGATACTGAAACTCTTTTACCCTATAGTGTTGAGTTTATGAGTTTCGTGACGAATAACATTGCCACTTAGATAAATATTCTAATGAATGACGAGTCTCTAAGGTAAGCACTTTCATGCATTAAAAATGACAATATCTCATGAGGAATGTTTCATTTAAGTAGTAAATAAACGGGTTATGCTGAAGTAATAAGCATTAAGATATGATTTTTAGTAAATTTAAATAATTGATAATAGTGGAATCCATAATGCAAGTTTCATCTTGATTGGGACTCGTCTGTTGGATATACTTGTATTATAGTGTTGACAAGCAACCATCTTTCAACTTTTCTACTCAATGACTTAAACGTCAAACATTACCATTGAGATCAAAGAGTCCTTTTAATGCAACCCCTAATGGGCTCGTAAGTGTGTGCAGCTGAAGAGTTCGAAACCAGGATGAAATAACTATCCAGTGCTTTCCGATTCGCAATGGTTGTGTAACTAAGGTTTAGTCTGTGTTTCAGGAATGATTTCAAATATGATTGACTTTATCAGTAGAAGTGATAATGATAAATAACACTTATCTAGAAATAATATCATTATCTTCTTTTCTTACCTTAACTGTTATTTTCGATAAACCGGTTTTAAACAACATTTCATTATCTTTTATCATTGTTTTTTTATTGTTTATGGTTGAACTTAACATTACATCGGATTGAATCTTGTTGGGATTATTGGTTGAATTATTGTTGCCCTTCATATTGGGAGTAGCAGTAGTAGTGTATGTGGTGGTGACATCAGTTGTACTACTACAGGTAGTTGTCCTAGTGTCTCCTAACTGATGATGTACAGATTTCACTGATGAAGATGAAGAAGTGACATCAGTCCAATGATCATGATGATTACAGAATGTTTGACTATCTTTATTATTATTGTTGTTGTGAATATCACTTGTATGAGTGAAATCCGATCTTAGCATATTTTGTCCTGGTACATTTTGTTGATGACCTCCTCGTACTACTTCATTGTCAGTTGTTATTACAGAGTCATATGCTGGCGGTGGAGGAGGAGGAGGGATATTTACAAGTTGATGCAAACTATTTGTACTGGCAAATTGTTTTTTAGTGTTATACAGACTGGAAATAAAGAAAGGAATAATAATAATAAACAATAAATAAATTTTACATATACAGTTAAATGCCATCTATTTTTGTATGGATAACTTTTAAGATATCTAAAGTTTCCTTAAGAAACTATGAATAACTAAACTTATTAAATACATACTAGTAGATATGAGCCAATAATAATATACATTTTGTATTGGTTGTTTAAATCTTCCCATTGATGTTTAAGACTGAATTTGACTAGTCTCTTATTATCATATGTGCATACTGTGTGGATTGTCTTAAATCTGAACTCAGTAACTTAGATAACTCGAGGGCATTTAGAGCAAATGCTACTGAATTGGAGTTCCGGAGTGAATGTCAAATCTGGAATACAGGTACATCTAACTGACGAGTCCAAAATAAAACAAAACGCGCGTCCTGAATTCCACCGCTAGCCACTATCTATTTCTGCTTACAATGATAAAATAGTTATTCTATCTATTAAATTTTACTTAATTAAGATAAACAATGTGTACGTAAGTACAGCATGTTTTTGATAAATACTTCTACATGACTGACATCAGTATATGATTACATTCACTTTTTGTAGTCATCCGTTAGTTGTTAAAAAATTCGTGTATTTTAGAAGTTGTGCGTGTTGGCAGTGGTGTAGAAGATGAAATCAACCTACGGATGATGAAAGTCAAAGCGCGGACATTAATCTAATTACGGGCAGAATCTTGAAATGAACACCTTAATGGCTTGAAAATGTTTGACGAATGTTATCACAGTATCTTTAAATTCGTGCAAGTATTCATTTTATGACATAGCATCATAATATGAAAATAAACTGTATAAGATTAGTATTTGTCTGTCCATCAAGACTCGCTGTTGGGAGCCTGAAGATGGTACAACTCATTGACTTGAGATGTTATGAAACATGGATCGGAATAGAAGATAACAGTAGTTTTCTTTTAAATTCTTTGAAATCATGAGGTGTTTCTTCAACCGAAAGTCTTTTCGTTTATATTTTTGATTCGAATGTTGTTTCCACCAAGATTCACTTCTGTTCATTCATTTGTATCTATTTATTCTTGATGATTGACATAGTGAATAAAGGTGTAAAACTGATTAGAGTATCAGTAACCTATGATATTATACACCCATGTTTATCCAGTAAAAATCAAGACAGTGTATTCAGACATTAATTTATTGTAGAGGTCTAATCAATTTATTATTTTATTTATTTAAACACATAAATATTGGTACAAGGAAGCACCAGATAAATATGCGCCTCACAAATCTCATTTGATTTGTGTGAGGGCTGAGATACTGCCCAGGTGCCCAGACTGAAGCAGGTGATTTTCTTAGGGGGCCACACCCGGTGCCTTTGACCTAAAGGTCTGATCCACAAGACAGTGGAGCATCGTGAGGAGATGCAGTTTCATGGTAGCCGGTGACCAACAATAGGTTCATACGCCATTCGTTCCATCAGGATACTGGAGCCCATGTGCACCGTTGGTTTGGAATTAGGGTTTTCCAACTCCCCTAGGTGGACCCTCCATGTCCGCCAACCCGGTTAAAGCTCCTGCTAGACATTCGCTCTTTGTCCTCTCAATTTCGTAAATAACACCCCCGCCACGAGAAGGCAGTGAGTAGGACTTCCCTAGCAGAGGCTATATATTCGCGTGGCCATGTGAGAGCATTTGGAGAGGGAGAGCTGACTCTCCCCACTCTCGGCCGTACCAGGGCATTTGGGGGCGGTCTAATCAATCCTCATCTATTATCTTTCTGTTCTTACTTGTGTTATCCGATGCACTATTACTAGTCGCCAGTAGCAAGTATATATTTTCACAAGTCACAATAATTATACTACTCCATCAAATACTTAATCTATTTCTTCCCAACTTCACTTCATTATTTGTATGGTGTATACATATTTTGATGCCCAGTTGTACAGGTATAGAACCCTAACTGTCTGTATATGTTTAAATTTATTAAGACCTTTAATTAATTTATTCAGCATTATATCAAGTTAGGCTCGCAACTTTAATGTGGTCGGATAGTTAATGATGTAGACATCGTACATGCTCCGTCGACAAATCCCGTTAATAACAATGTAGATATAAAAAATTGAATGGCAGAGTTTCGGATATACCCACTCTGCTTCTCATCTCTTCATCTGTTTGCCCTAATGAACGTATCAAATTCGACTAGCAAGTAATGTAAATGTCGATATATAATGTCAATATGAATTATTACAACAATTCTCTGAAATACAAAAAGGAGAATAATCAGTAAATAGATGAAACGTCGTCAAAAATCACTGAATCCACGATATCACGCTACCATCATTCCTTGTATTCGTGCGTTGATTAGATTCACACATTAACATCAATGAATGCCAGGGTTAATAATTTAAAGGTTAATCATTTGCATGTCAAACCGAAGGTCCTAGGTTTTAACCATAAGATACAGAATCATGGATGCGCATTGCCAATAAGCCGTTCCATACTAGAACGGAACAACTATTTAGTTCATCTTATTTTTCAATGATGGGTTAACTATGAGCAGTTCATGATTTAGGATATATAATTATTCATTAAACTTATGACTGCTTATATTGTATGCCCTGGTACGGTCGAGAGTAGGGAGAGTCCGCTCTCCCTCTCCAAATGCTCTCGTATGACCACGTGTGTATAGCCTCTTCCAGGGAAGTCCTACTCATTTCCTTTTCGCACAACGGGTGTTGTTTACAAAAGTGAGAGGACGAAAAGCGAATGTCCAGCAGGAGCTTTAACCGGGTTGGTGGACATGGAGGGTTTACCTAAGGGAGTTAAGAAACCCTGATTCCAAACCAATGGTGCACATGAACTCCAGTATCCTGATCGAACAAATGGCGTATGAATCAATCGTTGGTGACCGACTACCATGGAACTGCATCTCCTTATGATGCTCCACTGCATTGTGGATCAGATCTTTAGGTCAAAGGCTCTGGGTGTGGCCCCCTAATAAAACCACTTGCTTCAGTTTGGGCACCTGGGCAGTATCACAGCCCTCACACAAATCAAATGAGATTTGTGTAGCGCATATATATCTGGTGCCCGTTTTTACCAATATTTATGTGTTTAAATAAATAAATGTTTATAAAGAATCCATTCATTGAATAAATTGTTCGATAACCTAATGCATATATATATATATATATATATATATACATTAATTACGCTATACACTTTTTGCCAGGTAATTCATAAATTATATTCATTTTTGAAATTCATTTTTGAAATGAACTAACCAACGGATTAATATCATCATGAACAATGAATTAGATTTGAAACAAGCAAACAAACAAACAAGGACGAATAGTAAACAACAATAATACTTACAGTGAACTTGGTTGTATATTACTACTGTTATTATTATCATTAGTAGTATTGTATAATTCATTATAAATCATAGATGAATCGGTTAATTGTTGATCTTTTAATTTATATTCCAACATTGATAATGTTAATGCTCTACGCAAATGATGTTGATGATGGTAGGATCTTAAAAATTCTATATTATTATTTATGGATGATGAATAGAGATTACCACAAAATGGACATTTTTGTTTTTTATTACTTCGAGAACTACAACTACTACTTATATTATTATTATTAGTAGTAGTATTAAATAGACTATTATATATAAGATAACCTAAATGATAAATCTCATTAAATTGTTCTAAACTACTTAGCTTTGTAAAATAATAATGATTTTTTAATAATTCCAATCTATCTATATTACTTTTATGAATGATATCAGTAGTATGAATAAGTGAATTTGTATTATGATTACTACCAATTGATGATGGTAATATGAATGATGATTGTAAAATAGGTTTAGTCAATTTGAAATCATTACGTCGACGATAATAGAAATCATTTAATTTACGTCCTAATGAAAATGTGGACAATGTTGAAAAAGGAAATTGTTGTTTATTTTGATTAGTAGTAGTTATACAATCATTTGTATTTTCTGTATTAAAGAATTGAAGTTTTTCACTGTCACCGATTCTTGTTTCTTCAGTTGAATATTCTTGATGATTTGACTCATTTTGTTGTTGTTTTCGATTGGTATTGAGTTCTTGAATAAGCGATTCATAGTGTAAACGTTCTCTAGAATGTTTAAAAAGTAGGATGAGGAGGAATGAGTAGTGAAATATAACGAAAACAGACAGTCGCATGCAACCTAGATCCTGGACACGGATATATGTATCAGTTTAAGTTGGAATACAATATCAGCACAGAGAGATTAATGTCAGAATAATACAACTAGTAACAGTATTAGCGATAACAGGAAAGATTGAGCATATATAATATCAATCGAGTAGAAAGAATGAATTAGTGACATCGAAGGTACTAAGTAATTTAAAAACAGGACCCAGTGGAAGATAAAGAGTAGATTCGTCTTTCCTATTGCGATTGATTCTGAATTATATCACTCAGTGTCATGAACAATTGGTTATGATAAATGCGTGAACCACAGCCAGGTAGTCTGTACCTATTAATATAGCTAAGCCTAATAGCCAGTTAGTGATATCATATCTTGGTTAAGCGGTCCCCTAGCTCTTTTCCAACTTACTTTTACACCAGTCAAAATTCGGTGTGTGAGAACCCGGGTTTAATAAGAGCACTTCTCAGATTAAGAGCTATCTCAGAAAGTTTGATTACAACAACACACGTAATGCTATATCGTGAGAAGAACTGAATAATAATGATAATAATAATAAACTGTAATATTAAATTCACTTAGTATTGTTTGTTTGAATCTTCTCATTGATGTTTAGGACTGCAACTGGTCAGTCTCTAATTGGCATATGTGTATACTGTGCGTATTGTCTCGATATAGCCTTAATTCACAAGCATGGTAAGCAGAGATGGATAGTAGCTAGCAGTGGAACCGAGGACGCGCGTTTCGTCCTATTTGGGACTCGTCAGCTGGATGTACCTGCATCTCAGAGTTGATGTTCACTCTGGGACTCGAACCCAGTATCCTCGCTTCAAACGTCATCGCGTTGTCCACTCGGCCACTGAGTCCTGATAGCCACTTGCTTGTGCGATGGGGTGAAGTTTAAATTCAATTAGTATTTTTTGTTTGAATCTTCCCATTGATGTGTTAGGACTGCAACTGGTCAGTCAATATTGTTAAGAGAGGTAATCATTTTAAACCACTCTAATGATATGATTTAAAAATGAACAAAAGGCAAACTTTTATCCTAAACATACTATTAATGGTCACTTTATATGAAATATTTCGTACATATAGAAATCTTCTTGTGAGAACCATAAAGAAATTATTCTGACTAATTATCGTATGTAAAATGAACTAGGGCTTGTGAACAGTGAACCTCAGGAAACTAAACTAGTTCCAAACTTGGACGTGGATGTACCGACCAAATATATTTGCCTTTTGTCAAACTCTACAACTCCGAAAAATCCAACGATGTCCAATTATGGTGATTTTTCTTGACATTAAGGCAGCTTTCAACGACGTTGATAGATAAGTTTTATAGAAGCGTCCGTTATTGAAAAGCATACAAAAGGAATAGATCGATCGAGTACAGGCCTCTTTACTCGAACATTACCAGTCGAATTATAACTTACAGTGAAAATCCGTAAAAAATGTAGTCTTATGATCACTTTGAGTAACAATATAAACATGTTTGAGATGTGTTCCTAATCTTTTAAAGCCCCCAAATGCCCTGGTATGACCGAGAGTGGGGACAGTCCGCTCTCCCTCTCCAAATCCTCTCACATGGCAAGGCATATATAGCCTCTGCTAGGGAAGTCCCACTCACTGCCTTCTCTTGGCATTACTGTTGTTTACGAAATTGAGAGGACGAAGAGCGAATGTCCGGCAAGAGCTTTAACCGGGTTGGCGGACATGGAGGGTCCACCTAGGGGAGTTGGAAAACCCTCATTACAAACTAATGGTATACATGGGCTCCAGTATCCTGATGGAACAAATGATGTATGAATCAATCGTTGGTCACCGGCTAACATGGGACTGCATCTCCTCACGATGCTCCACTGCCTTATGGATCAGATCTTCAGGTCAAAGGCTCTGGGTGTGGCCCACTAAGAAAATCACCTGCTTCGGGTTGGGCACCTGGGCAGTATCATAGCCCTCACACATATCAAATGAGATTTGTGTGGCGCATATATATATATATATCTGGTGCCCGTTTTTACCAATATTCATGTGTTTAAATAAATAAATAAATGTAAAATATGTATTTAGGAGAAATGTGCATTAACATTCAAGCTAATGATAGGGCAGTTAAATAATTGAGATTGTTGAAATAAGCTTTTAACAATACATTTACAAATGACTTCAACAATACACTCTTAAAACAAATTTAACTTTCTATACACATGATAAGCTGTTGTGTTGTGTTGTATCCGACTCTGATAGTGATACGCAAACTTATGATAGACGAATGAGATCAAGAATATGATGGGAGCTTTTATTGACTAACCAGATCGAGAAATGATGGCATATATATATATATATATATATATTTGTCCATTGGAGATTTAAGTTACACTTTCCACGAATCGCATGTATGTCATTCTGTAAAACTGGAAGCTATATATCTTGACCAATCACGTGCGCTTAACATTCAGCCAATTTTTGATTCGTCCACTACAACAGCACATTTGACTTCATTCATAACAAATAAACAAAATAATAAACCTCATAAGAGATTTTGCAAAAACTAACCGTTCAGCTTTACGTTTTTCTTCTTCGCATTCAGCTAATAATATTTTTAATTCCATATATAATTCATTAGCTCTTTCACGTTTATCATCATAACAACGTCGAATATCTTGTGCATGACATAATTCTTCACGTCGACGACGAATTAACATCACTTCAAGTTTTGGTGTACACTGACCTTCAAGTCGAATATCCTATTAGATGGGTTTGTATGAAAAGAGATTCAGGCAAATAATTAAATGGAATGTTAGATAGCCTCATTATCAGTGAACGATAGATACTAAGCATATTATATTTCCAAATAATTAACCATATCAATAATGCTTAACCTTTTTCATTATCATTGGTACTGCGTTACTTCAATTACTTGTCCCTGTTTATCTTGTGTTAACTTCCTTCTGTCGTGCTAATGTGATACAGCCATTTAGGCTAAAGGACACATGTGCCAGGCTCTATGTTGATCATTACTGACTGAATGACTACAAATATCAAAGCAATATCAGCTGTTTATTTACCAGGGCAAAGACGGATTTGTGCATCTCTGTAGTGCCCTGTAGTTAGTGAACCATGTTTATGAGCTGACGCGGGCGGCTAAGTAGAGATCGGGCTAATCACCCACTATGTCTTGAAACATGGCGAGTATCGTGTGGATAAGCGTGAAATAAAGAACTAAAGAGAGAATTTACCTTTAGCTGTTTGGCCGGATTCACTCTAGAGAGGCCCATTGCGTCTGGAAGGGGCGAGCTAGAACGTATGACAATAAACTATGCCATAACCAGAACACAGGGATCGACATTAAAATTGCTTTTGGTATGAGTGTGAAGTATCGTCAAGTGACGACTCAAAGCACAATTGACTTGATTACCTGTTATTCATTCAGTGTTTTATAACCTCTGGGTTACGGCCTGGGGTGAATTGTATCTAAATCTCTTTAAACACTATGGAGTATGTAGGGCTCAGTTCATGCACTCTGTGTATCCATGTAACGTATACTTGTGAGCGTAAGCATTTATACCAGTGTATACTATATATTGTACATTCTGGATATAAATAAGACACATACTTGCGGCAGTACCACGTCCCATACTGGTGCATTTGTTATAGCTCTAAACGCTTTTGGGTTGCTACAAAGTTTCCACATGTGACAGAAAAGTGTAGACTGTTAACGTGTCCGTCTACGCTACATAAAGTATAGTTGGATCGAAGTCCCTACTTAAAAACGAAATATAAAAAAGTAAACTGCTAACGTGTCCGTTTGCTTTGCTTTCTCCAGTGCCTTAATCGCATACTCCTTACAAAAGCTCTTTTCTTTCCCAAAGGGGCCTAATGAGTTCTTCTACTTAGTTGGGCATTAGTTTATTCACTGTTGAAATGGCGAACTGGTCTGTGTTAAACCAACATTGGAAACCTGGAAGCACTAGAGGATCTCTTTGTCCTCGTACGGGACATTTCGATGACAATATGCATCCACGATCCCGCACTCAGGGATCGGATCCAGGACCTTCGATCTCGTACGAACGCCTAACCTCTAAATCACTGAGCCGGCATCCGACAGTGTTAATGTCTAGTTTCAATCAACCCATGATCTTGTGTAACCTTTCATCCATTGCCTGAGATGAATAAATTTATCACGCTCTAAACGGATGGACTGTGGATGAGCGCTGTTGGGGAGTTCTACATTGGGATGAAATGGGTGTCCAGTGTTTCTAGGTTTACAAAGGTGATCTATCTCAGACCAGCTCGTGATTTCAATGGTGAACATAGTATAATCTCCCCAAATCCTCCATACTAATATTAATTTACTTAAGTTGACAAACGTAATTTTTAAATATTCGGCAGAATGCCAGACCAATGAAATTAAACGTGCAAATAAAACCGTTTGTAAAAAAGTTCCTACTATCTCCACCCATCGGTTAATATACGGCAGGAGAAAAAGAAAAAAATGGACCCACACATACTTGAAGGTAAACAGTGATTTCTTCTTTCCATAGTTGACGCAATGAAATGAATTCATCATCAGTGTACTGTAGTAAACGTGAACAGGTTACATTTAAATGTGATAGAATTTGACGAAAACTGGGACGATTTCTTGGCTTGATATTCCTTTTTTCATTAGAGCGAATAAAAAAAAGACGGAAATAATATCTGATTATCATAATTAAAAAGTACAGTAGGCAACATAGAAAAAGGTAGACATATGCAAACAAAAATCAAAACAGAGCCCAGCACAGATGTATATGTTAACCCAAGTTGTTGTACCACACCTAGCATGAGATGAGATGAAGTTAAACAACAAAGCAACGAAAAAGAACGAAATAATACATTACCAATGATAAAAAGAAAGACTTAACACCGTGAATAAGGTTTGAAAAGATGGAGTGGAAAGGTATAGTATGAAGGGATAATGAAGTTCACGATCGAAAAGAAGGTAAAGAGCAACGAATGTACCTGTACCATTATTGAGAACGTGATTCTAGGCTATGTCACCCAATGTATTAAACCGCTGGTCAGGGTTACCATGAGAACCTTAATCAGGTGGTTTGCATCTATTTGACGGGTTCAGAGTATATACAAAAAATAAAATAGTATTATGGTGTATGCTACATATGTTGACAGATACAACTAGTATGTAACATTGATCAGAATTGGAATGCCTGACAGCAGAAGGTTGAGAAGGTCGAATTAAAGAAAACAGGAACGTAAACAGAGACTAATTGTAATAATAACTGGAATGAAAGAACAATGAAGTTTGTAAAAGTCAGTTAGTCACAACAGAGAACTTCTCAGTCCGAGTTGCCATACCACATTAGCACAGAGATGCAGTTGTCGATTCAAATCCCATAGTGGTAGAAGTAGTAAGTATATAAGCAGCAATCCGAAAGATTAAAGTTTGAAGATGTTATTCAAGGAGTATAGTCCAGTGAAATAAATTTGGAAAGAGAAAAAAGGTGGAGACATGAAGAATTCAGAAGATTATAACTTGGCAGAACACAAAGAGTGGATGCAACTTCGCCATTGCAACCGATTTTTAGCCATATCATTCAAGGTCTCTAACCATCGGTTGTTATCATTTCGCGGATCCCAACCAGATAATCTACACCTACCAACATGGCTCAGTCTACTTGTCAGTGACTTCATGAATTTGTACCACGTTTTGGTCTGGCAAGTTTGTAAAAGACAACTGATGGAAGATGTGCAAATGAAGTATTTAATGTATGATTTTCATATTTTATTTACCAAGACATTCTGCAACCAAGTCTTCGTTCACCACAGTATGCGCTTCTTAAGTAAATAATTGTCATAACTTACAATGACTATTATGATAAATTAATTTGAAAAAGGATTGTTCACCTGATCTAAATTACTATGAAAATTAAAACAGTGTACTAGAGTGAAAATGGAAAATCATCTGATATTACGGTTAAAACATGTATTAAGTATACCTAATCACTGTATGCCTTGGATGCGTGGTGTTTGCTGATGGAAGAGTAGAGTAAAAGAAAGCTAAAAGTGATCAAATTAAGGCACGGTATATTATTTTATCAAGTTATTGACAATTGAACTAAGCCATATTTAGACTATTAAACTGGGGATGGGTACGACTATTGTATCCAATGTATGGAGATAATAGGTGACATGGCTCAGAATCAGTCACAATGGTGAAGATGAATTCATTCTTTAGATTGCCTTAGTTCTTGAGAGTTTCAAAATTGTATGATAAATTTGTGTTCAACAAATTCATGTCTTCATTTCTAACTAACTCTTCTATGCCAAATGTTTTCTTAATACCATTTGTACTGCTATTGTTTATATTATTCAGAGATTTTGTGGAAATCTGTACACAGTTACACTTATCTCTATTGAAGTGACGATGTGTTAACCTGATCTGATTTATCGTTTTGTATATATAAAGTACTTCTGGTTCAATAAGATCATTCATGTGGTCCTTAAATGAAGATGTTTGTTCATCTCGGTATCTTACATTTTCTGGTCAATAAATAGCAGTAGCAGTAAAGTTTTCGATAAGCAACATACTACTTATTGATTTAAGTAGTTACTTTATATTAGTACAAAATTATATTGAATGAAGAGTGACAGGATCGAATAATTCACACAAACATTTTTAATAAGTCTCAGCAATCCATATCACTAAATTAAAAATGTCTTATCCCACTCTTTAAGGTGAATATTGTATTTTAAGGTTTCTTTGTGAAATACTACCAGTACATTTAAAACCTGGAAGCAGCGGATGGCCGTTTCGTCCTAGTATAGGACACCTCATTAATAAGCATTCACGATCCCACACGCGGGATTCAAACCTGGGACTTTTGATCTCGTGAGAGAACTCTTGGTCTTTAGACCACTGAGCTGGCATCCGAAGTAATCAATGTCCAAATTAAACCAATCCACGATAATGCGCGACCATCTTTCATTGTTTTCGGTGGGTGACTGCCTCACATCCGGCACGGTTGAGCTCCACTGGTCATGGCTTCCCACTAGAACTCCGAAAATTATTTCTCGAAGCCAGTCACTAGTGAGCACATGATAATTGTCCAGTATAGGGGTTGCGGAGATTGTTGAGTTTTAATTGAGATCATAAACCTATCAATGTTAGATCACAATCGAAAACCTGGAAGCACTGAACGGCCGTTTCATTTTCAATAGTGGTCTAACATTGATCGGTTCATGATCTCAATTAAAATCTGACAATCTCCACAACCCTATACTGACATCCAGAACTATTGGTCTAAAACTCATTCTATCCGGTTGGAATGATTCAATCTTAGAGCTCTTGTTACAAGTAATTAGGTCTATTCAAATCATTCTCATCTAAGACTTTTAGTGAATTCATTTTGAAAATTATTACTGTTACTTCTTAATCACTGTTATTCCTTACTCAGATCAGATAATATGCAGATAAGAATGTACATTTATGAGTGTTTTATTAAATCACCAGTCTTCTTATACTTCTATGTGTCTGTGTCTCGTGTGTACAGAGGCACTGCAGATCAAGTTGGTTTTTGAAAAAAAAAATTTGAATGATCGTTAAAAAACAAACAAGTGAAGTTCTTAATCTACAACGGGGATTTAAAGATGACGAAAATTAGTCACATTATTTTTACTTTCAAAGTTATTCGTTTATATCTGGCTACTGAAATTTTGTAAAGGAATCTTTGGGTTTACAAGAATATGTCAGTGTATTATATCTTTATACAATAATATAGAGACAATTTACCTTTTCCAAGTTCATAAGTAGAATACTTTGAAAACTGTCTCCAAACGAACAAAACGTACTGTTAGAAGTTTAGGTTAATTCTATGCTTGTTTACCTCAGCGATTGATGCTTGCTAGTAGTAATTAAAACAAGACATGACATTAGTTTATCAAGCTACTGACTGTTAGTCTGAGCCATGTTGGTAGATATAGACTACTAGTCAGTCAGCTACAACGTAGGACCAGGCACATTTATGCATCGGTCCAAGTTGCCATACCTCGTTAGCACAACAAGATCAACACCGGATTCATAGAAGTAGTTAATTTGGTGGTGGTAATATATATAAGAAAGATTGTATATAAGGATATAGTACAAAAAGAAAGACAGATATGAAGCAATTTAAATCTCAAGGTTTAAGGGAAGATAAAGAGTGTATACACCTACGCCATTGTGATCGATTCTGAGCCACGTCACACAGAGTCTCCAACTATTGATTACGATAGTCACGCGGATCCCAATCAAGTGGTCTGCATCTGCCAACATGACTCAAACTAGAAGTTAGTGACTTCAAGCTCTGATGCCACGTTTTGGTTTGGCCACCCCTAACTTTCTTCCAACAATCCCCTTCACTAGTCAGCATAGCGCGTCGTGGTAATCGGTGTTCAGGCGTACGTAACACGTGGACTAACCATCTCAGTCGATGAAGATTCATCACCTCATCAACTGATTTACCATCATTCCCTAATACCCTGTGTCTAACCTCACTATTACTTATATGGTGATCCCAACAGATGCGAGCAATATTTCTAAGACATCTGTGGTCAAATACTAGTAACTCACGAGTATCTTCTACTCTTAATGGCCATGTTTCACAGATGTAAAGTAGAACAGAGCGAACTGCTGTGCAGTATACTCGTCCCTTAATTGATAGACGGATATCTCGTCTTCGCCATAGGTGACGTAAGTTGGCAAAAGCCAGACGAGCTTTTTGAATCCGTGCTGAGATTTCGTCAGACACCAACCCATTAGGGCTGATCAGACTTCCAAGATAAGTGAAGTTGTCGACGCGTTCGACTACTTCGCTCCCTATCCTTAGTTCAGGTGTTGACGCAGGCCAGTCCTGGAGTAACAATTTACATTTGGATGGGGAGAAACGCATCCCAAACATCCTGACATTATTACTCAGTTCTATACTACTAGATCAGTAGTTGGATACATTATGAGTGATATAGTACAGAATCTTTCATTCTTTATTTTCACTCTAGATATATAATCACAGTATTCTCGGATATATACACCTTTCTGTTGTCTTTTTGAATAATATTCTCAATGTTCAATCTTTCATATTATCACCGCTGCCACACTACTATTTCATTATTCATTTAGTCAATTATCAACTCTTCTCTTTTTTTAAATGTTGAATAGCAACATATAGATCAAGTTCTAACATTGATGGCAACTCATCACTTCATTATGATCCATTGGAATGACAAAAATTTGTTAAATAAGAATAACCGACTTAGAATTGAATCAGGCTTCATTGAACTGATTCACGAAGTTATGCGCAAGATTAAAATCTAAATGGCAACTTTCAGTTGTTTTTTTTAAAAAGAATTTCATTTTAAAATTGAAATGAATAATTTTTTGGATGAAAATTTCGTTTGTAGGTTGTTTCTTTCTTTTTTTTTTGTATTTTCTGTTTGTTAATATTAAGGCCGACAACTGACCAATATGTTCAGTGACAAATGTTATCATCTTGCGTAGAAGGCCTCGATATTTATATTATGGTTAGTAGTGATAGCCAAGATACAAAGTTTGTCTCATTCTATAACTCATTATGTAGGTATATCTGCATTCTAGTGTCGATATTTATGCTGAGACTCAAATCCAGTGCTTATCGGTCCATATCCCTACATACATTCTTTATTAAACTATCGAGTCCAGATATGAAGGCATTTTTACGACCTTTTCCTCTTCTTATCGTTAGTATTAATAAATAGGAATTCAGGTACATCTAATTGATAAATTCTAATTAGAATGAAATCCAAAGCCTATATTATTCCATTGTTAAACACAATCTAAGGTATATTATGAATAGGGGGGTTCTTTGTGGAGATTTTTAGTGATTTTTTATATAGAGTTGAAATCATGAGTCAATTGAAGCTAGACCACCATGAAATCAGTAACCAGTGGAGTTCAACCAGGTCTGTTGGGAGATATCAACTCACTGAAGACATCGGTAAAATGGTTGCTCAACTTCGTGGATTGGTTGAAGTTGGACATTAACACCGCTGGATGCTGGCAGGCTCAGTGGTCTATCGGTTAAGTGCTCGCGCGCGAGACTGGTAGGTCCTGTGTTCGAATCTTGTAAGGCGGGATCGTGGATATGCACTGCCGAGGAGTTCCATAATAGGACGAAACGGCCGTCCAGTGTTTCCAGGTTTTCCATGGTGCCTTAGATAGCTTCAATTGACTCATGATTTCAACTATATATATACTATGAATAATTCAAGTTAGAAAGCTTTGGAACAGTTAAAGATACATCAGAAAAAACAAAAATCCTATCCTGAAGTGAAAATTAACCAGATAGTAAAACAAATCTTTCTAGACTGTAATAGAAACACGTAAAAATAACCTTAGTATACATTTTAATGTATATACCAATCCGATAAATAATAGTTTGTATTTTTATATAGTTGAGATCATGAGTCAATTGAAGCTAGACCACCATGGTAAACCTGGAAGTACTGGAAGGCCGTTTCGTCCTATTGTGGGACTTCTCAACAGTGGGTTCGAATCTCGCGAGGCGAGGTCGTGGATGCGCACTGCTAAGGAGTCCCATACTAGGACGAAACGGCCGTCCAGTGCATCCAGGTTTTCCTTAGTGGTCTAGCTTCAATTACTAAAATCCCCACAAAACCCCCTTCTGATAATAGTTTGTATTATTCAACTATTTTGTTATTAGAATTCTAACTTAAAGTTTCTTTTAACTAATAATAATAAGAATAAACATCAATTATTTGTTTGTTATTATTTCTTAATTCAAAAGTTTATCATTTTTCTATTTCCTTCAACAAAAATTGATCAACAATAGTATCTATGGCACCAGTTGAGACCATACATTACCTAGAACATAATTTTGTATATTAATACTTTGTATTGAAAAGAAAAATAATAAGAATCAGACCACCAGACCACTACATAAATACATCTTGTGTATTGAACTGAAGAATTCCTGTGTTCACAGCCTCGATAATAATAATATTATTATTATTATTATCATATATTATGATCATTTCTAACACTAAATGAAACCATAGATCCAACAAGCATACATACAAATACGTATAATACATAAATACCGTCTGTTTATTATTAGAATAAGAGTAATAAGAAACCAAGATACGTATACTCATGTGTACATCTCTTTCCGAGTATTTCGTATTATTGTTATTGACTACGGTGAATAAATGAGTAGGTGGGTAATATGATAGATAGCTAAATATTGTTCACTATCAATATTTTGGTGATGACTTTATTGTAATAGTTCTCTATTTTGATTTCTTTCTTATTTTAATTAATCTATCATTACTGTAACTTAATTGTGATCGGATAAGGAGATGCAATCCCATGGTAGCCAGTGACCAACGATTGATTCATACTCCATTTGTTTCATCAGGATACTGGAGCCCATGCGCACTATTGGTTTGGAATGAGGGTTTTCCAACTCCTCTAGGTGAACTTTCCCTGTCCACCAATCCGGTTAAAGCCCCCACCGGACATTCGCTTTTTGTCCTCTCAATTTCGTAAACAACACCCGTGTTGCGAGAATGCAGTGAGTAGGACTTCCCTGGAAGAGGCTATATACGTGTGGCCATATGAGAGGATTTGGAGAGGGAAAGTGGACTCTCCCCACTCTCATTTGGGGGCACTAGGCTGATCATGACTGACTGGTTGACTATTAACTATAAGGTCGATGACTGATTTCAAAGTAACATTACAGACTAGTGAAATTGATCAAACGCTTTTGCTATCTAAACTGAACAGTAGTCAATTTGATTGTTTGTCTTAAGATACTCAGAAAATTATACTTAATAGCTAGGTTATAATTGATTGAAGAATGAATGAATTACAAACTAATTTTCTCCAATCACTTATACTATTTCATCATGTTGATTTTGTGTTCATATTCAGTATAGAAACATATCATTTTATAACATGTAGAAACCTATTCATCTAATTGATAGTCTTGTCTTTGATCCTTAATCTACTGAGACCTCAAATCAAAAATAGTCTCGTGGGCAGTCAACACACGGCCACACTATATAACTGAGTATATCTATAGACTGAGACTGGGATGAAGTCATACCAAGCAAAGGAATTGCAACCAAATCTAGAGAACTATAGTATACAACTAGATTTTATGTTACACAATTAGAAGAAGTCCATATACTCAATGAGTCCAGAGTAGAAATGATAGGAATAGGGAATCACACATTAAGTAGTGACTTGTGTCTGTCTCTCCGCTCTCAGTAATCAATCTTATGTTACTTTCACTAGGCATTATCAATATTATGACAATCCAAACGTTCACAGCATAATCTGTAGTGTACTCGTTATATAAAATACATGACATTTAACAGTAATATATTACATTTTATTAGATTACCCAGACAAACACATTCTTAATAGGGTATTCAAGTTAGGATACTTAAGTAGCAAATACCATTCAAGTGAATGACTAATTCCCTTTGTTGTTCCATTATTGAGCAAACCAAGAACCAGAAGTTGACGTCAACTACACATGACTATTATGTATATACTGAATTTCATCTTATCTGTTAGTTACAAAATTATCCATTGAATTTTTCCTATGAAGTCTTAAAACAAGCATTAGTTGACACAAATACTGCGGTGTGGGTTACTTATATCCACATCAGTAGTATTAAACGATGGTCAGGCATTGAATGCACTTCAGTAGAAGATCGATAAGGAGAGAACAGGACGCAATTGATATGAAAATGCATGAACAATAATAATGGGAGACTATGGACTGATAATTGCAGAAGGAATGGTCAAGACTGAGACAATTGATTGATAGTTTGCAAATTAACTGTTTACTGTATGGTAGTCAGATTTTAGTGAGATATTCTGTAATTTGTGCTTAAATACATTCAGTTGTCTCCACTCGTGTTTTCATTCACTACAATACGAGAGAAGAGAAGAGTATAAGCTCGAGGGCTAAGCTCCGATATACTCTTATTATATACTAGAGATATTATTCAACTAAGGGTTATGATAGAGAAGTTTGAAGATGTTACTTAAATATGAGGGGTTAGACCAATAGACCATCTAACCTATGGATCGTTAGATGAGGAAATATTAAACATGCTTTTCCATAGAGCAATAATCTAATCAATAAGCGGCTAGCCTCCTGTTGGATTTGGGAGTGAAACTGTTGTCATTTTTATTCCCTACAAAACCATAGAGCTTAGCAGTATATATATATATATATATATATATATATATATATATATATAAAGGTGAAACTGATCGAAGAAAATATGAACAGTAGGGGATAAAGTGACGATTTTCTCGTGTATCTGCCTAATCATTTGTATGAACGTTTGTTAGGTGATACCAAGCTTTTTACCGATAAAATTTATCCCGTAGTACGATTACCAACTTCGGAAGAATCCCATACGGATGTTCATTTTAGCGACAAAAAGTTGTAATCCTGTGTTGATTGAACGGTATCAATTAGTTAGTCATATGCAATATAGAACCTGGAACATTTATACACAGGTTCAAGTTGCCGCACCACATTAGCGTACCAAGACAAACCTCGAAGTAGTAGTAACCGTATCAGTGGCGCTAATGGAAATATGACTCGAGAGGAATGAATTCGTGGAATAAAAAAAGACAAGATAATTTTGAAACTAAAGATCTATGGGTGTACAAAAAGTGAACAGATCTTTCTCATTGCAACAGATTCTGAACTGCAATTGATTACAATAACTGTGAGGAAATCAACCACGTAGTCTTGATCCACCCACATGGCTCAGCCTAACAGTAAATAAATTTGTGGACTCATGTTACGTTTTAGTCTGACCATCCATATGTTTGCTACTACCAATTTATTCCTACACTAATCAACATCACATGACAAGATAGGCTATAACCAAATTAAGTAAGATGGAATTTGAACCTCGAGTAATCTGCAAGGAATAACAGTTAGTTACGAACTTAGAAACAAAAAAAGCAAAAGGATAGTTGGGTGAAACTTAAAAGTCCTGTAACTCAATATAGAACATAGATGTAGAATACAAAACCAAAACTCCAGTACTCCTAACTAACTTTCCGGGCTAAATAATATACTTTAATAAATAATTAAACAACAATAATGATGACTAAGATATTCAGTCCCCCCTTAAGAAAAAACAAAGAGGAAACGCCTGTTTATAGTTAGTTAGGTAGAAACCAAAAGTGTTTTACAGTATCTAACAGCATGATAATAAAATATCTGTATGTTGTAGTGAAATGACAACTACATTACCCCTTTTCACTAAACAAAAGAAAAAAAAGGATACATAAAGTATAGAAATCATATTTGAATGTATTACATCACTGAGCCCTCAAATGCCCTGGTACGGTCGGAAGTGGGGAGAGTCCGCTCTACCTCTCGAAATGCTCTCACATGGCCACGAGTATATAGCCTCTGTCAGGGAAGTCCTACTCACTGCCTTCTCGTGGTAGGGGTGTTATTTACGAAATTGAGAGGACCTGGTCGGTGGACACGGCGAATCCACGTAGGGGAGTTGGAAAACCCTGATTCTTAACCAATGGTGCACATGGGCTCCAGTATCCTGAGGGAACAAATGGTGTATGAATCAATCGTTGGTCACAGGCTACGATGGAACTGCATTTCCTTACGATGCTCCACTGCCTTGTGGATCAGACTTTTAGGTCAAAGGCTCCGGGTGTGGTACCCTAAGAAAACCACCTGCTTCAGTCTGGGTAGTATCACATCCCTCACACGAATCGAATGAGATTTTTGCGGCGCATATGTACCTGGTGCTTCTTTGTACCAATATTTATGCGTTTAAATAAAATAAAATAATAAACATCACTGTCTGATAGGAAAAAGAGAAAAACACACAACCAAATGTAAGTTTTAAGCATATAAGCTAGAAAAGTCATTTTTACAGTTTTAATCGGATAGCACACAAAAGGTCTGGTCAAAATTTGTCCATATATGTCTAAGCAGAAGTTTAAGATGAGAAATTTATTAGCCACTGAGGTGAAACTATAATTTATGGACAAACCAATCAGATTTGAGATGACAGATCTTGGATTTTGGCGCGAAATCTATTCATCTATTTAGCTAAATGGCGTTTCAGCATTTTGGCTGATGTCGGTACGTGATGAAAACCCTAAATTGAATTCCTAACCCTAACCATCAACTGTAGATCATCATAATTCTAATTCCTCATACTGGTTTATAACTGTTATTTAGTCCTAGTTAGTAGGTGGACATTCTCAAGGTCACTGTAGCGTCACTCAAAGGTCGTCCATAAATTATGGTCTCCTCGCCACTGAAATGCAAGATAAGTTCGGTATAGAATCTTCGCAAAAATATCTATAAAATACAGAATCCTGTGTAAAGATTTTGATTGGATATTTACATATACTGCTACTATATTTATTATGGTTCCAGAAATTTCCAGAGTCCCAAGTTCGTGTGTAATCTCATAAATACGTTCGTTTTTCTGTACATCAACTAACTTTGGAGTAAAGCTTTTACTCGCAATCTGCTTCTCTCTAGTGTCCCGGTTGATGCGTAGAAGTAGTTTGAGGTTACTGGAATCAGTTAAAAAGACAGTTTAAGCATACGTATCAGCAGCGGGACCTATCAAAATTGTATTTAGAAAGTCAATAATTTGGAAAACAAAAGTACCCTTCTCATTCACTTACCAACATGTTTTCATAAGTACACGCAATTCTGAAGGACATGTCACTGGAACTGGTAAACGAAGATTTTCACTTCCAACACCCCATAGAATCGCAGTTGAATCAACATTATGATATGGAATTTCACCGGTTAATAACTCCCATAAAAGTACACCATAAGACCTTGAAGTAAAATTAAACCGGAACAAATACTTGTGATTATTTTATTGATTAACTGTGAATATTAAGCATTATCGAATATGGTAGACAATAAAACCGAATGAATGGCAGGTAACATACAGTCAATAAAAAAAAGAACTACTCAGTTTCTGTACAGACATAGAATATGATCTCATGTAACGACGCACTATACACCTTACAGTTTGTAGAGAGATATGTGTTACTGAGATATTGAAGGAGTTTTTGGACTGCTACATACCAGTATAGACTTTACTAAAGAGAAGCATATTACACCCATTATATATATATCCTTGGGCAATCATGGGAGATTATCAGTATGGGGTGGTGATTATTATTATTTTTTGATTGAGATCATGAACCGATTGATGTTAGACCACCATTGAAAACCTGAAAGC